>NC_143154.1:20602173-20902173 GCF_041381405.1 Jatropha curcas
CCCATGGACATAACCATATATTCCAAAAATCAAAATGGAATAATAAATAGAATAATAAATAACTTCTGGGCAAACTAAATAGTTTATGGAGAAACTAAATGGATATCCACAAAATTAATATTCATAACAGTCCCCCTTGGATATCCATAATAAAAAATATGCTTTATTAAAACCTTACTAAGAAAAATCCTATGAGAAAAATTCTTAGTCAAGGAAAAAAAAACATTATTCTTTTCTAAAATATGCGATAATATACTGTCCCATTAAAAACCTTTACTAAGAAAAACCCAGTGAGAAAAAACTTTGGTTAAAGGGAAAAAAGTACGATGCGTATTTGCTCCCCCTCATGGAAACATCACTTAGAAATCACGAGTTTATGTATTCCAAATTCAAAGCTTGTAGGAAGTGCTTTGATGAGCAAATCAAGCATGTTTTAATTCTTCAATGACTATCATTATCAAGTATTCCATATAGAGCTATAAATAATTTCTCGAGATTTGAGTTTTGTGCTTCAAGCAACTTAAATCCTTTAGGATTTCATATAGATATCTATATCAAATGAGCAATATAAAATAGACAATCATTTTATGTCTATATGCCCCAATAGACTTATATTCAAGATCCTCATCATTTTTCACAATATTAAGTGTGATAACATTTGTAAAAATAAAGTCGATATTTATTTTATATCCATTCCATCTTTTTCTTGACATGACATAACTTATCAAGATCTCATTATTTTCATCAAATTCATTAATTTCAGGTACCTGAGTTTCTTATGGAAATTTATCACTCATATCCTTCAAGGACTTCAATTCTAATATGAGTTGAACAATTGATTTACAATAGTTTGCAAAATAAGTATCTTTTGAACTTCTAATTTATATAACCTTGTGAGAGGATCAAAATTTACTAATAATAATTATTTTCACATTTAGCTTTTTCAGCTGCTTATTCTCTCCTCCTAATGTCGGGATTCATAACAAACAAAATTGGTGATAGATAATTCTCTTTATTTAAAATTCTAGATATTGAAATGAAACTTTATATCTGACATATTTGTAACCTCCTTTGAGGATTCATTTTAGTCTATTGTGGTAGATAGTTCAAATATATACTGCATATTCAAAGATTCTTAAATAGATCCGTAATAAAAAGAGGAAGAATTTATAATAACTTGTTGGCTTGATGCGAATAATTACTAATATATATATTAGTAATATCCATATATATAAATAGGAAGCTTTGTTTTCATAAAAGTTGCTTTGAGCATAAATTAACCATGAAAAATTCATTACATTTGGAAAAACTTCCGGTTCTTTATAAATATCCATATAAAGATTTAATTTGTATTCCCATCACTATTGATTCCAGATAACCCAATCAATTATTGCCAAACAATAACAATATTTGAATATGTAAACTTCTAGTTTACAACTATATTCATTACAATTATTATCTCTATATGATATTCATTTTTGTAAATATCCTTAGAATAAATTTCTACAAGATTAAAGAGAAAATAATATATAACACTTGAAAGTCATTTCTCTAAATAATAATATTTGCTCTTCAAGAGCTTTTAATAATTCTTTTAGTATCAAAGCCAAAATTTGCCTTCATATGTTTTGGTGTACAACAAGTACATAATCAACATGCTATATTATCTTTTGTCACTTCTAGTGGTAAGATTTATTTTGATTACTTGTGATTACTACAATTACAAAGATCAGTAATTCAATAATGATCTTATTCACATTCTCAATCATAAGAATATTATTGTTACTTTTTTTTTTTTGACATTTGAATTATGGAATATATTAATAAGAGAAAAAAACGAGCAATACAAGCGGGAACACTATCCCAAGTTTGAAAACAAGCCCCACTAGGGACGAATTTAGCCAACACATGAGCTAAATCATTTGCTTGTCTTCTAATCCAAGCCAATTCGACATTAGGCAATTGGACTAAGAGAAGCTTACATTCAGAGATGACAACACCAAACTCGGACCAGTCGTGGACAGAACTTCTCATAGCATGATAGACTTGAAGGCAATCAGTCTCAACCTGAATCATCAAAGTAGGGTGGCTCGACAGCACCCAGGATAATACATTTCTTAATGCCTGAGCTTCTGCTACTGCTGGAGAAGAGCAGCCATGCAAGGAAGATGTTACTGCTGATACAAACCCGCCAAGGCAGTTTGAGAGTACAGCACCGACAGCTCCATGGCCGGCAGATGGGAGAAGAGCGGCATCAAAGTTTATTTTAAAAGTGCCAGAAGGTGGTGGAAACCATTGACTACTAGCAGAAGCACTGATGCCTGTATCTAAACCCGACAGCTGCAGCTGGGCTTTCTTCCAAGAAGCGAGCAGACTTCTAGCTCGAGTAACCACATGATAAGGTCCTACATCCACTTGGTTCCATTTGAGTTCATTACGGCTCAGCCAAACACTCCATTATTGTTATTATTCACACTCACACCCAATATTATATGTTATTGCATTCATTTCAGGTAATGAAATAAATTCAATTGAGTGAGTTTCATTCCATGACATCTTTTATATCACGATTATAAGTATGTAATTATTTTTTGTTTTTGCCCAGTATTATCATATATTATTTATTCACTCCATGGAATGAAAACAAATGTTATTATGTGAATTGAGAGCTTAATTTTTGCTCAATAACAAAAAGACTGAAATTAACTTAAAATCCACAATCGATATATTAAAATATTTATTTCCGATAATGCTATTACAGGAGCATATTCAAAAGTATAAAATATTATCCATGATTTATAGATTAAATACAAGAATATTATCATTGATAAATAAATTGATCAGATCTCATAAGTACCACATGTTTCTTTTAATGGAAACATATCTAAAATGAAATACAATATTGTGCTAGCCTAATAGTTTATTTATAATTTTTTCTGCTACACATTTCAAACTTAATGTTTCCTCGAATTTTTTCCGAAATAAGTGGACATTTAACTATTAAATATTTAGTGGAAGGAAATTATTGCTTTAGTGAAATTTCTATTATTTTCTCGATTTTCTTTCTTATTGTGTCTTTAGGACACATACGATTTTCTTCCTTATTTGTCTTTAGGACACATAATATCCATATAAAAATAAATAATTCATAATAGATATATTAAAAGTCATAAATTATATCCTATAAGATTTAATATGATAAAACAACAATAGGATACTAATTTGATTTTAGAATTATATTCTATACAATAACCAATCAAATAAAAAAAATAAAGATTTAATTTATATTTATAATTCATATCTAAAATATATAGATGAAAAAAATTGTATGTAGAATTATCTTTTAAACACGAACAATCTTAGATATATATCTTTTAACTTTGGTTGTCGCAAACTAGAAGTTATGTTCTCTTTAATCGATTTCATCGTGAAAGCACCATAGAAATTGATTAAGAAAACAACATCACATAAAAAAAGTGGTATATGATTTGGTTAGAGTTTTGTGTTGATAATATGTTATAAAATATAATAAATAAAGATAATATAGAAAAACGGAGTAGAGAGAATATAAAGAGAGTAATACTTATTCATTATAAAAGTGTATTAATAAATAGAGTTAAGGTACCTCTATTTATAAGTACAAGAAGATACATCCTTAAGGTCATAACTATACATTACAAAGAATATAAGCTTACATTTCGAATGACATACTCATATATTCTAAAAGTCACAATGGAATAATAAATAGAATAATAAACAACTTCATGACTAAATGGATATCCACAAAATTAATATTCATAACAATTCATGTTTTTTTAAGTATAACCTAATTAAATCCCTTTTTTATAGGTTTTACTCCAATATTTTGTACTGTAGTTAATACATATTGTCATTAAACACATTACTAATGTATCTTTAACAAATGTAAAAATTTATTAAGTTAATTTAACAATTATCTACTATTAATATTATTAAAATATCACCGATTAATTTAGAAAAGACAACTACCAAAATGGGCTCCCACAATAAGTTAAATACTTGGCAAGCTTCAAGCCCAAATGTGGAAACCTTAAGCCCAAAGATGGATGCCCCAAGCCCACATGGTGTGTAAATACCTAGGACATTCTAGAATACTCCCACCCACAAGATATTTTAATGAAATATCTCACCTACTCTAGAATGCTCCTTGTAATCTCCACCGTACATTTTTGTAAGTAAATCATAGCCGTACATTGAGGAGGTGGAAATGCCTATAAATACCACCCCTCACCTCATTTGTAACCAACCAAGCAAAAACCAAGTCCAAGAAGCAAGTAAGTAATTCTTTCCTTAAGCTTTGTGAAAGTTTGCTTCTTATTAATACAATTTTATTTGGTGTTTTGTGTTAGTATTATTTTGGTTGCCTTTCCCGTTATCATTTTTGGTGTTATAAATTATTAATCAATCTTAAAGTTTATCACTGCACTGATATCCAACAAGTGGTATCAGAGCCTGGTTGTGGTGGTAGTTATTGTAGCCGTGGTATTTTGTGGTGTTTATTTACAAGTGTAGGTATCGTTATTCTGCTGGAATTAACAGTCGGGGACTGTTGTTGAAGATTCACAAGCAAAAATTGTAATCGTTATTGGTCAGGGACTGTTGTGCATTGGTTAGTGTTATGAACACTAGTACCTTATGGTGGATTTTTCTGGAGTTGCTTGACAACTTATTTTCGTAAGTGTACGAATCGCTACAAGTAATATATGATGAGTAAGATATCGTTCCCACGAAGATTGTAATCCAAGTACCAAAATTATGTTATCTCGATATTATTTAGACGATAATTAAGAGAATTGTTTTATAGATGTAAAATAAACAAGAGTCAAGTAAACAGAAATTGATTAAAAGAAATCAAGGAATTGAAACTGTTTTACAATCCCAAAAGTGTTTTAGCACCAAGTTTTAGCAATAAAGCTTTCTTTTCTTCCTTTTCTCTCTTTTTCTCTTTTTATGTCCTATTGTATTTTTAATTTTTCAATCTGTATATCTAATAGCTTGATCTTCCTCAAGGTTACTCACTAGAGTTCTTGAGGAAAACCCTAGCCGCAGTAGATTACTCTCAGTCTAAAATGCCTTAGTCTAGAGAAAAATGAGAAAAGTCCCATTTAAAAATGAAAATGTTGTATTTATATGGGTAGGGCAACAGAACAAAGCTGCGTCACGCAGGTAGTAGCTGCGTGACGGAGCCGAGAGCTGCGTGACGCAGCTTACTTTTCGTACAGTTGCCGCGTATCCATACAAATAGTGCAGGCCGTTACACAGGCGTGTCCTAGTGGTGTCAGCCTGGTTAGAGTTGCGTGACGCAACTATGAGTGCCGTCACGCAGGTGATAGTTGCGTGATGCAACCCTAATGCGGGTCAGACCCTTTGGACCGGTTCGATTCAATTTTTGGTTTAAAAACACTTCTGGTTGACCGTGATTCTTTATTCCTTATCCTTATATCATCACCGGGTTAGGCGGGGGCATAAAATTACGCGTCAATAGGGCCGTGTTGTTTCGCACGGTCTGGGGAGGTTCCAGAGCATAGGCGTGTGCACTAGCACGGCCAGGGGCGTGCCCTCCTCTGGAAGTCTGGAGCATGTGTAACACGGGCGTGCTTCAGCTGCACGGGCCAAGTTTCTATCTCCAGTGCGCGCACGAGCGTGCGCATTAGCACGGCCTGGGGCGTGCACCTCTCTAAAAGTCTGAGGTAATTGAGGCACGGGCGTGCGGCTCAGCATGGGCTGGGGCGTGCGCGCCTCTGACTCTTTGCTCTGATTTGCCTTGCATTTGGCACCGTCGTGCACCTTAGCACGGGCTGGAGCGTGCTAATCATCTTTTGCCTTATTTTTGTCCTTTTCTTGCAAAATCCTACACTTTTCCTCTAAATCAAGTGAGTTGTGCTTCAAGGAAGCTTTTTAAGTAAAAACATAACAATATTATATAAAAACTAATTTAGATAAATTAAAAATGCTAGAAATCTTAGTAAAAATTATAATAAAAACACTATAAAAATTAACACTATCAAAATTCCCCAAACTTAAACTATTGCTTGTCCTAAAGCAATGAAACGCCATTAAAATAGTTTGGAATAATTATTCACGAATTTGATAAATATCCAAATTATTAACATAAGAATAAATTATATGTTTCCTATGTCAATTATTTTCTAGCCAAAAATTTTAATTTTCAACAGAACATATTCTTTTTATTAAACATGAGTTAACAAGATTTTTGTCTCCTTCTTTAGAATAGTAAGTACTTAGGACAAATTTAGCGCATATGTAATATTTCTCATCTCAAGGTATTTTTAGGTAACCTATTTCTATCACACAAAGTGGTTGCATACCACTTCTCACCTTTTGCTTCTTTTGTAGTTGCATTTTATGCTCCATACCACTTATATATATATATATATATATATATATATATATATATATATTTATTTATTTATTTATTTATGGGAATATAAGCAATAAGTAGTTGCATTTTATGCTCCATACCACTTTGTTTAGAACGGATTTCCATTATTCCCTCAATCTTGCTTTTTCTCTCATAATACCCTCATCCTTTATTGATTTGAAACATACATGTATGCTAAACAAAGGTTGCTGTTTATAATCTTAGAAACAAATGGTTAAATCAAAGAAGTATGTAGAGTTAAAAATATAAATTTTGGTTAAAAGCAATTAACTTTGGAATCACGATTAATTTAATCAAAGGCTAATGAATTTAAGATAATTTTTTTTTTAAATTCGATCATAGTTATTCCATACTTATTTTATTTAATAAAATAAAATAAAAAAAAACAAAAATTTATTTGAATTTTATAGTTTAGATAAAATGTCTTCCCCCCAACTTAATTGAGCACATTGTGCTCAATGAGCTAGATGCAATTCCCCAAACTTATGGTATTATGGATACCTTAATAAAGAATAGATCGTTGATGTGAGACAATATAAGGAAGTCGGGTGGCAAAGTTCATCCAAGCTATGAAGTAAGAAACATACTAAAAAGATAACCAAAATATTGAAATTGAAAAACAATTAAAAGCTCAAATATGTAACTGCAACTAATTGAAATCTAAAGTATTCAAACAAAACCAATGTGAAATGTTTAACACACAGAAAGATAAGAATGAATAACCAAAATGATGTGAAACCCATCAAGCTGCTGGTGGAGGAGGGGAGGAGGCTGAAGCAACTGAAGAATAGTCTGAAGTTGACCCTGCACAGTGTCAAGGCGAGAGTCGATGCTGCCCTGCGTGATCTCAAGCGACTGGAAACGATCAGCGATTATGGACTCCATGCTATGTAGCCGGGTGTCGAACACATCCATGCGAGAGAGCATTCGGGCAAGTACTTCATCATTGGACACGGTGGAAGTGCCCTGGAATGAAGGTCCAGCTCCAGAGGTACCTGCACCAGAAAAACCAAAACCAGAGAAGGGAGGTGGAATATCCTCCTCTGTGTTAGCACCACCGGCATCCTGAGTGGCTGCGTGAGCAGAACTGTCTGTTGGAGTGCCCACTAAACGATAAGATTCTCTGGCCTTCTCTACTAACTTCATATGGATCATCATATCGATGTCTAATCTGGTACCTCTGCCTCCACCAAGACTGTCATAAATGGGCCTAGCCGGATTCCACACTCTTAAGTAAATAGCAATACGCGTGACAAAACTACCTTTCATGATGGCCCCCTTATCGGCTCTCGCCACTCGAGCCCATTTTTGGCCTAACCAGTAACTGACATTCAGCAAAACTCCGTGGTTAATGGCCCATAAGAAATAAAGCTCATTCCTCCCCAAAACTCCATCACTCTCACTTCTACCGAAAATGGTATTAACTAGGAATTTATGTATATACCTCAATGCAGGATTTTTTTATTTTGATGCCTTAGAAACCCTAGGATTATAATTTCTTTCTCCCGTTAGTTCATTCCACCTAGTTGAATCAAAGGAATCTGTAGGAAGTTGTGTAATTGCATTTTCGGTGGGAAAGCC
Organism: Jatropha curcas; assembly: GCF_041381405.1. Taxonomy (NCBI): domain Eukaryota; kingdom Viridiplantae; phylum Streptophyta; class Magnoliopsida; order Malpighiales; family Euphorbiaceae; genus Jatropha; species Jatropha curcas. The sequence continues at coordinate 20,610,197 of NC_143154.1, forward strand.
AAAAATGCTACTAACTTCATCTATTGAAAGTTCAAAATCCCTTCCAAGTAATCGAAATCGAATAAAATTTCTAACACAACCAACTGGAAATCTAATAATGGAAGAATAAGAACTTAAAAATTCCAATGTCAAAGGGGCATACACATGATCTTTCATTGCAATAAAATTTTCCTACCCCACTCGCTGAAGTGGCTCTATTACAGCATCCCTAAGGCCAACTATTGACAAGGCATCCTCATCTATAAATTTATTGGGCAAAATAGGGCATGATGAGAGTTTGTGATACCTGTCTAGCTGCTCAGGAGAGCTCGTCTCGAATGGAGGCAGTGGTGGACTGTCAGAGGGTGGAGAGGCAGTGGAAGATCGAGAAGAGCGGTGCCCAGCTGCGACAGATGAAGCAGGCCTGCTACGTTTGTACCTGGGAGGCATTATGATGAAAAATATTGAAGAAAATGCGAGAGAAATGAAAGAAAATGATAGAAAATGAGAGAAAATGGGAGAGAGGGGCTGTTGGCGGCTAGGGCGTGCAAAGTGAATGAAATAGGATTAGGGCGTGCTATTTAAATAGAGTAGCGCGCACAGGCATGCGGTTCAGCACGGTCTGGACCGTGCTTTCCCCTAGAAGTCTTTTTGATAGCTCGCACGGGCATGCTGGATGGCACGGTCCGGGGCGTGCAAGCCTCTGGAAGTCCTAGTCCAATCGAGCATAGGCGTGCGCCTTGGCACAGCTTTGGGCGTGCACGCATCTCTCCTGCAGGACAAAACTTAACTTACCTGGCACGGGCGTGCGCCTTAGCACTGCTTAGGGCGTGCAATCCTCTGGAAGTCCTAGTCAATTGTGGCACGACCATGCTAGATGGCATGCTTCAGGGCGTGCGTGTGTTTTACCTGCACATCGAAAATCACTTACCTCGCACGGCCGTGCCAATGGTTTTGCATTGGGCGTGCTTATGTGGCACGGCCCAAAGCGTGCTACCCTCTAGTCTCAATTTTCAATTTTATCTTTGAAACACGGCCATGCTAAGTGGTATGGCCAGGGCGTGCTACTTGTTGAGCCCTTTGTTATTCCTATAAATTGAATAAAACAAACAACAAACATATAAAACAAACTAAACAGACAAAATAAAAATGGGTTGTCTCCCATAAGCACTTTTGTTTAACGTCATTAAGTTCGACGTAATTAACCCGGTTAGGGTTAAACCAGATGGATGGCATTCTTGACTGGATTAAAATTGTCATTTTGATAAACTTTCAAGCATTGAGCATTGACTTTGAAACTCCGGTCTCCATCCACTATTTCGACAGCCCCATGTGGAAAGACTTCTTTGATCATAAAAGGGCCCGACCATCTAGAACGCAGTTTTCTTGGAAAAAGGCAGAGTTTAGAATTGTAGAGCAATACCTGTTGGCCTACCTTTAGATTCCGCAGGATGATATGTTTATCATGCCACATCTTTGTGCGATCTTTATAGATTTTGGCATTTTCATAGGCATGGAGCCTCATTTCATCCATCATGTTTAATTGAAGCAGCCTCTTTTGACCAACTTCTTTAGTGTCAAAGTTAAGAAATTGGATTGCCCAATACGCCTTGTGCTCCAGGTCGATAGGGAGGTATGGTGACATGCCAATTGGTGTTTTGAATGCAGTTCTGTAGGCCCAAAGAGCATCATCGAGCCTCTTGGACCAGTCCTTCCTTGATTGGCCAACTATTGTCTCCAAAATCTTTTTGATTTCCTGGTTCGTGACTTCTACTTGCCCACTCGTTTGAGGGTGATATGGGGTACCTACACGGTGAGTAACGCCATATCTGGAAAGTAGGGAATCAAGGTACTTGTTACAGAAGTGCTTACCTCCATCTGTGATTATTGCTCTTGGGGTATCATGTTGTGTGAAAATATATTTCTTGATGAAGTTCATCACACTTTTGGCATCATTATTGGGAAGAGCAACAGCCTCTGCCCATTTTGACACATAGTCCACCGCCACTAGGATGTATTGGTTTGAGTATGATGATGGAAAAGGTCCCATGAAGTTCAGACCCCAAACATCGAAGATTTCGACTTCAAGGATGTTATTCAAGGGCATCTCATGTCTCTTTGAAATGTTACCTAACCTTTGACAACGATCACAAAGACGGACATAGTTAAAAGCATCTTTAAATAGATTAGGCCAATATAAACCGCTCTCCAATATTCGTGCTGCTGTCTTGTTTGCTCCAAAATGCCCTCCACATTCCATTGAGTGGCAGAATTTAAGGACACTTTCCATTTCACTTTCCGGTATACATCGTCGAGATAGCTGATCACTACAATATTTGAACAAAAAGGGCTCCTCCCAATAGTAGTATTTGATATCATGAAAGAACCTTTTCTTTTGTTGATAAGAAAAGTTGGGAGGAGGGATTTTGCAAACAAGATAGTTAACTATATCAGCATACCAGGGGGCTTGAGTATTTACCATCAGCAAAAGTTGCTCATGGGGAAAGCTTTCATTGATTTGTAGCCTGGTTGTATCCTCTTCCCCTAACTCTAGCCTGGAAAGATGGTCAGCCACAAGATTCTCGGTTCCCTTTTTGTCGCGAATTTCCAGATCAAATTCCTGCAATAAGAGCACCCAACGAATTAGTCTCGGTTTTGCATCTTTCTTTTCCAGCAAATATTTGAAGGCTGAGTGATCTGTGTAAACTATTGTTTTGGCTCCAATTAAATCGGCCCTGAATTTGTCAAAAGCAAAAACAATAGCTAACAATTCTTTTTCAGTAGTTGCATAATCTAGTTGCGCATCATTCAATGTGCGACTAGCATAGTAGATGACGTGCAACTTCTTTTCCTTTCTTTGCCCAAGAACGGCTCCAACAACATGATCACTAGCATCACACATAAGTTCAAAAGGAAGAGTCCAATCTGGTGTAGTGATAATAGGTGCTGAGATCAACTCCCTCTTTAACTTGTTAAAAGCATCTAAACACTCTTTGTCAAAATCAAAAGGAACATCCTTAACTAATAAATTACAAAGAGGTTTTGTGATTTTTGAGAAGTCTTTGATAAACCTTCTGTAGAATCCTGCATGACCAAGAAAACTCCCTATCCCTTTTACTGAGTTAGGAGGATGTAATTTTTCTATTACCTCAATTTTGGATTTGTCTACTTCAATTCCCTTTTGAGAGACCTTGTGCCCTAAGACAATACCTTCACTAACCATAAAGTGACATTTTTCCCAATTCAAAACAAGGTTAGTGTCTTCACATCGTTGCATTACTAAGGATAAATTATGAAGACATGCATCGAATGAAGAATCAAATACAGAGAAGTCATCCATAAATATCTCAATAGATTTCTCTACCATATCAGAAAATATAGACATCATGCATCTTTGGAAGGTTGAAGGGGCATTGCATAGTCCAAAAGGCATTCTCCTATAGGCAAAGGTGCCATAAGGACAAGTGAATGTAGTTTTCTCTTGATCTTCAAGGGCAATAGGTATTTGAAAGTATCCTGAATAACCATCTAAGAAACAATAAAAAGGATAACCTGCAAGTCTTTCAAGCATTTGATCAATAAAGGGTAAGGGAAAGTGGTCCTTACATGTTGCTTTGTTCAATTTTCTATAATCTATGCACACGCGCCAACCTGTGACTGTTCTAGTGGGAATTAATTCATTGTTTTCATTAAAGATAACAGTCATACCTCCCTTCTTTGGCACAACTTGGACATGACTTACCCAACTACTATCTAAAATTGGATAGATGATTTCGGCGTCCAGAAGTTTTATGATTTCAGCCTTGACTACCTCCTTCATGTTTGGATTCAATCGTCTTTGATGCTCGATTGAGGGTTTGTAGTCTTCTTCCATTAGGATTTTATGCATGCATACACTCGGACTTATCCTTTGTAGATCAGAAATTGACCATCCTATTGCCTTCTTGTGCTTTCGAAGAACCTGCAACAACCTTTTCTCTTGATCAAGCGTTAAGTGAGAGGAAATAATAACAGGAAAAGAATTGTCCTCACCTAGAAATGCATGCTTCAAATGAGGAGGAAGCTGCTTCAGTTCTTGTTTGGGTGGTGTATCTTCTTTTTCTTTTTCTTTATTATCTATGCTATATAAAGTGTTCTTTACACATGTATCAATCATATCTATTCTAAAGCAATCATCGCAGTCCATAGGAAGTTTACAAGATTTTAACACATCAAAAACAACTTCTTCTTGACCTGCTCTCAACGTTAGTTTCCCATCATGTATATCAATTAGAGCTCTTGCAATTGCAAGAAAAGGTCTTCCAAGGATCAATGATCCTTCTCTTCCTTCATCAATGTCAAGGATGACAAAATCAACTGGAAAAATGAATTTTCCTACCTTGACTAGTACGTCCTCTACGATTCCCTTGGGGTATTTGATCGATCGATCGGCCAATTGTAGAGACATCCTTGTTGGCTTGAGCTCTCCCATACCTAGCATTTTAAAAACTTCATAAGACATTAGATTTATGCTAGCTCCTAAGTCAGCTAGAGCCTTCTCAAAATTTAAATTGCCAATATTACAAGAAATAGAAAAACTCCCTGGATCTTTAAGTTTAGGTGGCAGTTTATTTTGAATGATTGCACTGAATTCCTCAGTTAGTTTCACCATTCCTTGGTCATCAATCTTTCTTTTCTTGCTCAAGATTTCCTTTAAGAACTTTGCATAGCTGGGCATTTGAGCAAGAGCTTCAGCAAAAGGAATGTTTATTTGAAGCTTTTTAAAGACGTCAAGAAATTTCATGAAGCTTTGATCATCTTGCGTCTTTTTCAACCTTTGCGGAAATGGAATAGGTGGAATATAGGGTTTTACTTCTTCCTTTTCCACTAGATCGATGATAGGTGCCTTTCTCTCTTCTTCCTTCTCCTTCTCCTTTCTGGGCTTGTCCTCCAATTCTCTACCACTTCTCAGGGTTATGGCTTGTACCTGTTCTTTAGGATTTTTTTCAGTGTTACTAGGTAACGTACCTTGAGGTCTAGCTGCCATCATGTTTGCAAACTGTCCCATTTGGATTTCCAGATTTCTTATCGCAGCTTGTTGGATTTTATTGTGTTCTCTTGTTTCATTCATGAAATCCATGTGCGATTTCGAAAGGGCAGTAAAGAGATCATTATGAGACTTTTTCTCCGGAGGTAAGAAATCTGATGGTGCATTTAAAGTGTTGTTAGAATTACCATATGAAAGATTTGGATGATTTCTCAACCTGTTATCGTAAGGATTCGAATATGGGTAATTCCTCCTCTGTTGGTTCATCACATAGTTTACTTGCTCCAAAGTTTGTGGATTTGCAGAATCTAGCATGCATTCTCCAACTCCATGTGGTTCATTGCATCTGTCACAAGTTTGCATGATGGAGTTCACAGATTTAGTGGTTAGCAAGTCGAGCTTCCTTACCATGTTGTCAACCTTTGCGTTGAGTGCAGTGATGGCATCAATTTCATAAATCCCAGCAGTTTTTCTTCTTTCAGAATTGCTTTGGTAATGGCTATTGCTTACCATTTCTTCTATTAAATCGTATGCCTCATCGATTTCCTTTCTTTCAAAAGATCCTCCTGCAGCTGCATCAAGAGTAATTTTAATGTTAGGTGACAAAGAATTATAGAAAGTCTGGACTTGTAACCACTTAGGTAAACTATGGTGGGCACATTTTCTCAATAAGTCCTTAAATCTTTCCCAAGCTTCATATAAGCTTTCTTGATCATGATGAGCGAAGGTCATGATCTCATTTCTTAATTTGGTAGTTTTAGAAGATGGAAAGAATTTGGCAAAAAATTTCTGGGCTAACTCTTCCCAAGTTGTAAAACTTCCAGCGGGACAAGATTGTAACCATGATCGTGCTTTGTCTCTTAAAGTAAAAGGAAAGAGTCTTAATTTAATGGCATCTTCAGAAACACCATTTTGTTTAAAAGTATCACAAATCTCCAAGAAATTTGTGATGTGAGCATTCAGATCTTCATTAGGGAGTCCTCCATATTGAATAGAAGTGGAAAGCATTTGGATAATTGCTGGTTTGATTTCGAAATTATTTGCTTCCACTCTTGGCCTAGTGATGTTGGAGGTAGCTCCATTGAGAGAAGGCGTGGTGTAGTCTCGCAAAGTGCGGACATTTTGTTGTTGTATGATTTGAGGATTTGCAGCAAGAGGTATGTTCGGAAGTTGAGGATTAATGCCGTCCATGTTTGATTGTTGTTTGGATTTGTTTTCTTGTGCTTTCCTTGCTGCGTTGTTTCTTCTGCAGGTTTTCTCAATTTCTGGATCAAAGATCAGAGGTTCTGTTCTTCTAGATCTTCTTTGCATAAAAACTGAGATAGTCTACAGAAAAATCAAATGAATAAATACAAATGAATAAGTAAATGTCTAAATTAATAACAAGATAATTCGTATTGATATTGGTTTTGCCAATCCCCAGCAACGGCGCCAAAAACTTGACAGCTTATTTTCGCAAGTGTACGAATCGCTACAAGTAATATATGATGAGTAAGATATCATTCCCATGAGGATTGTAATCCAAGTACCAAAATTATGTTATCTCGATATTATTTAGACGATAATTAAGAGAATTGTTTTATAGATGTAAAATAAACAAGAGTCAAGTAAACAGAAATTGATTAAAAGAAATCAAGGAATTGAAACTACTAGGGGTTTTGATTTCACTTAATCCTATCCAATTTATTTCATTAGTTCATTGATCAATTTAATTATTCAAGTAGGAGAAACAACTCTGAATTCACTAACAAGCTCTTCCGATGTATTGCTAGCTATTTTAATTCCATTTAATTACCTATCTTCCAATAGCGCAATCAAATATGAATTAAATCATTAAGTTATGTAGTTGTTTATGAATTTACAATTTAAGGTTGATAAATCATAAAAACCCCCCATGAGTCAAACCATATAGCTTCCGCATCAAGTTATCATTCTCATGTGTTTTATTAACCTTTTCTTATCAAAGATCCTTCTTCCGAAAGTGATAATTGAAATAAATCATAACTTGAAATAATTGAACTTAATGCTTCTAGGGGAAAATTTTGCCTAGAAGCATTAAGTTCATTAATAAATCATAACTTGAATAAGGAAAAATAAATCTAATTGCATAAATTGGAAAAGAGATTAAGCTACATCAAACCCCTAGTATAAGAATTTAGTTACACATGGTACTTAAATAAAACCCAATAATACTTGATAAATATTTCATAATCAATAAGGATAATGAAAGAAATAAACAAGATTAAGAGTTTAGAAATAAGAACTAGTGATAAATTGGTTGGATGGCTTCCTTTGAAACTTTGCACAACTCTTGAATACTTAACTTCTAAAAATAAACAATATACAAAGCTATAAAATGAGAGAAAGATATAGAATGGAATGTAGTGTGATGTGTGGGATGGATCCCTTTTGGAATGGCCTCTTCCCTTCTTTATATAGACTTCTTGGGGGGACAATCCATATGCTTTTTAATGAGTAAAGTCTAACTTTGTGAGGTGGAAAAGTTCTAAATCAAGCCATAAATTACTCTCAATTATGGCTTTCCAAGTGCATATGGTTGAAGTTTGACTGGCATGTGAAGAGACTATCCGAAGTATCCTGTGAAAATGGTAGGAATTAGTTGGCAACTTTGGACTCAAATTCATGATTTCTTGATTGGCACGGGCGTGCTGCCTGGTACAGTCTGGGGCGTGGCAGGCTCTGGAAGTCTGGGGCTCCTAGCACGGGCTGTGTTGTTCCGCACGCTCTGGGGAGGTTCTAGAGCATGGGCATGCGCACTGGCACGGCCAGGGGCGTGCCCTCCTCTGGAAGTCTGTAGCATGTGTAGCACGGGCGTGCTTCAGTTGCACGGGCCAAGTTTCTATCTCCAGTGCGCGCACGGGCGTTCGCATTAGCACGGCCTGGGGCGTGCACCTCTCTGGAAGTCTGAGGCAATTGAGGCACGGGGATGCGGCTCAGCATGGGCTGGGGCGTGTGTGCCTCTGACTCTTTGCTCTGAATTGCCTTGCATTTGGCACGATCGTGCACCTTAGCACGGGCTGGAGCGTGCTAATCATGTTTTGCCTTATTTTTGTCCTTTTCTTGCAAAATCCTACACTTTTCCTCAAAATCAAGTGAGTTGTGTTTCAAGGAAGCTTTTTAAGTAAAAACATAACAATATTATATAAAAACTAATTTAGATAAATTAAAAATGCTAGAAATCTTAGTAAAAATTATAATAAAAACACTATAAAAATTAACACTATCATTGCTAATAGCATCGAGAAGCTAAATAGTAATAATTACGGGAACTGGAGTACCCGTATGAGATATTATCTCATAGGTCAAGACTTATGGGATATCGTCGGAGGAGATAATACTACACCACCAGTTGGGGATGTGAAAGCTCTGAAAGAGGGGGAGACAAAATGCATGAAGGCGATGTATGTGCTGACGGTTGCAGTAGAAGATGAGCATATTACTCTTTAATCCTTAAGTTTATGATTACACAATATTTAGTTCCTTATTATTATAAATTAACCCTTTGATATTTATTTATTCTATCAATTATTATTATTTATTTTTTATAAAAAAATCATTATTATTATGTTATTGCCAAGTTAATATTTTCTTATTCTACAATAAAACTAAATTTTATAAACTTTTATGTTTTTTTTTTATTTGTGAATATTTCAAATTTTAAAAAAAAACCATAAATATGAAAGAAAATCAAATTGTACTAAAATATTTTATCTAATTATTAATTGTTTTTTTATAATTTTTTTATATTGTTAGTAATTTTATTTATATTTGTTAGTTATTTTATTTAATTATTTTTTATTGAAAATAAAATAATAATAAAATTATTCTTAGTAAATAGAACAAGTACCTACAATAAGAAGCTACACGTGTGCAAAAATATCTTTAAGGCTTTTGATTTTATTAGTTAAGAAAAAAAAAAAGAAAAAAAAAAGCATTTTACCAATAGAATTTGCTGACAGTCGGACTAGCATAGGTGAATATGGATGCATTAGCGACAACTACCAAGGAAATTTTATTACAAAAATTAGAAAAGACAGAATTTTTCCGACATCTTTCTATAGTCGGTATTCCGTTGGTAATTTGTTTTAGTGATTGATTTACCTCGTTTACCGATGAAAATTTTTGTTGTAAAAGACCATTTTTTTTGTAGTGAAAGGTAATCTAATTTGATTGGTCACATTGGTTCCCTATTGAATAATAAATAAAATAAAAATTATTATTATTATAAAAAAATTGTAATTATAAGTTTTTATTTAGGAAATTAATTGTATAATAAGAAAATTACTTTATTATTAAAATTTATTAAATAACATATTATATATGTAATTATATTAATATTACCATAAAGGTTGGGGAAATGTAAAAGATTTTATATTATATTTTGACAAACCTAAAGAATATAATATAGGTCCAAAACAACTTTTTTTCTTTGAAAATAAACAGCAGTCTTAGCTTATATTATTGGAATCAAAGCTAAACATATCATACAAAAAAGGAGGGTATACCCTGCACTTCAAGTCAGGCATAGAAACAGAGGCCCTAACTATAGTATGAGCAACCTGATCATCGTACAAAAGTGAAAAAACATTAATAAGCTCATCAAGAAGAGCTTTACAATCAAGAACTACTAGACTAAAATAGGACAAATCAATACGATCGGATTGTAATGCCTTGATCAACAACTGAAAAGGATTAAAGAAGCCAATAGAAACAATGCATAATTACGAAATAGGAGTGGAAAAATAGACTCATTCTCATCTTCGATATCAAAGATAGGTTACATATATATACAGAAGAGCCCAGTAATGGATCGTCTGGAATCACTACATGACGCCCAATCTGCATCAGAAAAAGCTCTTAATTTCAAATCATTTGCTGCCGGCAGAAATAATCCTGTAAAACTGGTGCCTTTGAGGTATTTGACCACGGTGAGTGCAGCTTTCAGATGGGATTGGTGAGCAATTTGCATAAACTGACTGAGCTGTTGAACAGCATAACTGATATCTGGTCGTGTCATGGACGAATATAGAAGGCGGCCAACAAGACGACGATAACTTCCCGAGTCCTGTAATGGGTGCCCCATATCTGAGCCAAGCTTCAGTCCTTGGATATAAGGGCTGTCCGCAATTTTTGCATCCTGAAGACCAGTGTCCCGAATAATCTCAGAGATAAATTTATGTTGAGTCAAGAACATACCATTGGCTGTCCGTGCAACTTCAATACCCAAGAAATACTTCACATCACCAAGATCTTTGATGGTTAACTTCTTATGTAAGTGTGAACACCCAAATTTTGAGGCTCGAAGAGCCATTTTTTCCGGACTGCAAACAGCCCGGCCGGACCAAAGGCCATTTTGGAAGTTCACCGAAAATATGCCAATATGGTACTTGAAACGTCCGGGACGTCACGAGGATCGTGGAACTGGTCCCGGAATTTTTTTCGGAGGTCCGGAGCTCTCGGAAAAGCCTCCGGAGCGAGTTTTGTCAAAACCACCAGGCACGGCGGCCCAGACACCGGCCACCAGCGGCCCAACCCGCCGGCTCCGGCGACCCGGCCACCGAGCTCCGGCGGCCCGGCCGTCGGCCGCCGGCCACCGGCGGCCCGGCCGCCGAAATGTCCGTTTTTTGCCTATAAATTGGCCCCGGGGCCTTCATTTCAACTCACTCAGTCTGTGTTGACGGACGCTCCTTCTCCCCTACGCTCTTTGCGATTCTTTACTGCTTTCTTGCATTTTTCAATTTTAGTTTTATTCTATTATTGTGATACTTGGTCACTTAAAATTAAATTAAAATTAATTCCCTTAACGAGGAGCTTAACCTGGAGTTAAGAAGCGGTCGACGATTAAATCAGGTACGTAAGTTTCACTCTACCTATTTAATTTTAGCACTCCATGCATGCTTCTTTTCTACTCCTAATAATTCTACAACTGGATAAATGCATTCATACCGTCATATAGGCAAGAAAATTGCCTCAATTAAAATATGATTAAGCTAAATGCCCGGTTAATTAATAATCGTGGTATTAAAGTTTAAATCCGACAATATTGGCTTAAAATATCTAGTCTCTCAATGGCTATGGTATGATTGCCTTTATTTCGAACAATTTTCGGCTTAAGTCCAATTAATCAATAATTGTGATCAAAAGGCCTTAATTAATCACGTTCTTTTGGCATTAAATTGCCTACATTGTAGTTCATTTAATTACTTTAGGCAAACCAATTGCCTATAAGTAAGAATAACCAATTTTTTGGCAACAACTTGCCTAAATCAACACTTTTGACTAAAGGTCTTCAAATCAACACATTTTGGCTAAAAGCCTTTTAAATAGCCAAATTTTTGGCAACAATTGCTTAAAATCAAGGTTTTGGCAAAATGCCTTAAAACTAAATCAATCTTTTGGTTTTAAAACCTAAAAATCAATCATTTTGGCGACAATCGCCTAATCGACACTTTTGGCAATTTATTGCCTAAATCACAAAATCCTTTTGGCTAAAAGCCTTAATTCATTTTTGGCAAGCAAATAAGTCCAATTAAACACATCTTTTTGGCTAAAAGCCATTAAAATCAACACTTTTGGCATCAAATGCCTAAAAATCAATCTTTGGCAAAAAGCCTAAACAAAATGCACAAAGCATACACACACTCATGCATAAAGCATACCCATTCAAAGCCCTTCAAAGAAGGCCTATCGAACTACGTTGACTTTGATCTTCCATTCAAACGGAAGTACGTAGGCACGTTTGGGATTTAACCCCGGGCGACAAGTCGAAATCACTTAAAATTGGTCCAATTTACATTAATCACTTTGCAAAGCATTCATTCATGGTTAGTTTCATCAGCATGACATAGTCTCGGGATCCATCTCGGGTTTGTACACTATGCCTTAAACATTGGGTTAATTAATCTAGTAATTAGGTTAATTAAAATCGGAGTCACTTAGGGTTTTCCTAGTTTTCCCTAAAATAATTAAACAAGGTGGCGACTCACACATTCACATGCATTTCTTCCTTAGTCACATGCATTCGTATGCCATTTGATATTTGGGAAGGGGTTCACAGTAAGTAAGACTTCAAATCTGAAATTAAATGGACAGAAGGACTAGCAATTAAGCAATCATCAACATAAACCAATAGAGCAATGAAAGAAGCATCACGGCCTTTAGTAAATAGACAGTGATCAAACGAAGACTGCTAAAATCCCTAGCTTAATAAGGAAGTGGTCAATTCTTTATTCCACTGTCTACCAGCTTGCTTTAACCCATAAAGAGATCTCTGTAACTTGCAAACTTGTCCCTCTGCAGCTTTGGTATAACCAGGAGGAACCTGCATATATATATCTTCATCAAGAGAACCATATAAGTAGGCATTATTTATATCCAGTTGTTGAACATTCCAAGAATTGGCGACAGCAATAGTTAAGAAAACACGAACAGTAACCAGTTTGGCAACCGGAGAAAAGGTATGAAGATAATCCAAGCCAAGCAACTGGTTGTATCCCTTGGCAACAAGTCTAGCCTTGTAGCGATCAACGCTGCCATCTACATTATATTTGATCCTGTAAACCCACTTACAACCAACTGGTTTAGTATTAGGAAGCAAATCAGTCCATATCCAAGTATTATTCTGTTCTAATGAAGCCAATTCATCAGTCATGGCATTTACCCAATTCATGTTTTGTTTAGCATCATTATAATTGCAAGGTTCTTTAATTTTAGACAACTGCGCAATAAAGGACACATAGGATGTGGTAAAGTTAATGTGGGAAGTGGAAGAAGTAGCAGTATCATAATTGGTGAGCCAAGCAGGTGGGCATCGAATTCTTGTGCTGCGTCGAACGTCAGATACTGGAACAATATCTCTTGTAGCAGCGTCATTCACCCCATGCGAAACTGCATCATGTTGGGCAGGGGAAACAGGTAAATCAGGAAGAAGAGGAGGTGGGTCGGTGTGGGGTGAGGTAGGTTCAGGGGTGGGATCAGGTTGTGGGTTATTGGTGAAAGGGGGGTCGTTGGTGGTGGGTTCAATTTCAACTGCACAATTGGGTAGTACAAAGGTAGTAACATCAGTTGGGTCGGGTTGGTGAAATGGGAAAATATTTTCCATAAAAACAACGTCTCTGGAAACAATAATTGTCTTGGTGGTTAAACAGTAGAGTTTATAGGCTTTTTGATGTTGAGCATAACCCAACAAGGCACAAGGAAAAGCTCGAGGATCAAACTTCTGTTTATGGGGTACTGTGTTGGTAGCATAGCAAAGGCATCCAATGGTACAAAAATAACTATAATTTACCTGTTTCCCATGCAGCCGCTCGAATGGAGTTTTCTAATCCAGATTTTCAGATGGTAATCTATTGGCGATATGAGTGGCAGCCAACAGTAATTCAGACCAGAAAGGAGATGGAAACTTGGATTGAAAAAGCAATGTGCGAGCAATGTTTAAAAGTGTCCGATGCTTCCGTTCAACAACTCCATTTTGCTGAGGGGTATAAACACAAGTCCTCTGGTGTAAAGTACCATGTTCCTGTAAAAAAGAACTACATGCAATATTCACAAACTCTGTTCCATTATCAGTGCGAATAATCTTTACCAGTTTGTCATAATGAGTGATCACATAATTAAAAAAAGATCTCAAGGTAAGCAACACCTGGTCTTTGGTTTTCAACATATAAGTCCAACAAAACTGGCTATAATCATCAACGATGGTTAACATATAAACAGCGTTGGTAATTGATTTCAACTTGTATGGCCCCCATAAATCAGCATGAATCAAATCAAACACATGCTCGGAAGAAATAGCACTGGTAGGAAAAGATAATCTCGTTTGCTTAGCAACAGGACAAGTAGAACACATCAATTCAGTATAATCACAATGAGCAATTCCATCCACATGTTTCAAGCGTTTAAAAGATACGTGTCCTAATCTGGCATGCCAAAGTAAAGCCAAGTGTTTATCGTGCTCAAAACAACGAGCAACAGAATTACAATTTATTTGTCTAGAAAAAGAATCTTTCGTCAAATAGTAAAGGTCTCTGATCATAGTTCCTGTTGCCAAAACTTCACTAGTCGGTAAATCCTGGAATAAACAATATTCAGGGAATGAGTGAACTGATAAGCCACAAGTTCTTGTGAGAAGACTGACAGATAATAGATTGCAACTGAAGGATGGAACATACAAAACGTTATAGAGCACAATTCTAGCATTCAATCTAATATTACCAATGTGAGTAACCAAGCGTGTGGAATTGTCAGGTAGTCGGATGGTGGTGGGTGGATTGAGTTTAATAACATGATCATAAAAATTGAGATGGGGTGTAATGTGATCAGTTGCGCCAGTGTCTATTATCCAATTATCCTTGCAATTAAAATTAATGCTTGTAAAAACAGAATTAAGTAAAGTACCTGCAAAATTCACGGTTCGGATATCCCCTTCAACGTGTGCACTGCTGCTGCCTTTGGCGGCGAGAAATTTCTAAAACTCCTGTTGTAAATAATCAGACACTCTTGTTGTTAGAGGATCCACACTTGTTTGCTGCGGTACTGTCGAATTCGGAGATGCATCAGTTGGAGCAACTCGAATAACGTTATTGGCACTGTAATATTTGCGAACATCCACCCCCTTTTTCCATTGTAAATCGATGAACCAATCTGGATATCCATGAATAAGAAAGCAGTCATCAATAGTGTGCCCAGTAGTCTTGCATTTAGAACAATACTGCTTCTTTCGTTCCTCTTTTCTGACGGAAGAGGTACTTTTGCCATACCCAGCCCCGACACTGCCACGATTTCCCGTAGAAGTCCTTTGTGCAAGCATAACAGCAGTGGTTTCGGTGGAAGCAGTACTATCAGTTTGCACCTCCCGTTGTTTTTTAACACTCACGATCATAGAGAAAGCCTTGTTTATGGAAGGTAAGGGATCTTGGAGCAGAATCTGATTTTTCACGTTGTCATACTCATCACCCAATCCCATCAAAACTGCATCAACCGCCGATTGTTATTGTAATCGGCAATCGCAGTACCGGAATCACAACAAACAGGTAATGGAGCTAGGCAACTTAATTCATCCCACCTGTGTTTCAGTTTGGTGTAATAATCTGTGATAGAGTTATTACCTTGTTTGTAACCAGCAATTTCTCGTTCAATTTGATAAATCATCGGCCCATTACTCTCCCCATAACGCTGCTTCAGCTCGTCCCAAAGAGCCTTTGCATTTTTACAGAATACAAATGCATTTGAGATGTCTTTGGATATGGCGTTCAGTAACTAGGAAACGACCATACTGTCGGCGGTCAACCATTTGTCATAATCATCAGATTCCGGCAATGGTGGTTTGATTTTGCCATTGATAAATCCAAGTTTCTTCTTAGCCCGAAGAGCGATTTGAACAGATTGACTCCAGGCGAAGTAATTTTGCCCCGTCAGAGGCGTGTTAACAAGGCTGAATCCAGGGGCTTCAGAGTGGTTCACATGATACGGATCATCCGCATTAGTTTTGGTGTTAATTGCAGCGATAATCTTCGCTAAATCATCAGGAGACATCATCGTAGTGAGCTTGTTGGCTCTGATACCATGAAAAGGATTAAAGAAGCGAATAGAAACAATGCATAATTACGAAATAGGAGTGGAAAAATAGACTCATTCTCAACTTCGATATCAAAGATAGGTTACATATATATATAGAAGAGCAATAATAGTGAACCTATTCTAAAGCAATAATAGTGAACCTATTCTAAAGGGATTTGATTTTCAGATTCCTATTCTGTAGGGAATTTGTTTACAAGTTGGTACAAGATACATATCCTTAACAACAACAAACAATCAGACTCTAGTATCATCGAAGAGAGTTGCGAATTCTTTAAACAACCTAATGCCTCCGAAAAGCAAAGAGCTTTGCCTGTCTTTGGGTAAAAAATAGCTGGAATTTGACTTACCTTACTGGCCACACAATTACCTGAATAATTTCTTAAAATCATTCCCAATCCAAAATACATGACGAGCATGATCAAAGGAAACATCTACATTACACTTCAAATAACTAGGAGGAAGTGGCTTCTAATTAACATTAGAAAGATTTGCTCTTGGATTTCAGGATGGATCGTGAATTAGATTGTTGCCATTGTACTAAACTCTGTCGAGCCAAATTTAAAAATAAAATAAAAAGTCTGAAACCTACATAAAATCATGAAACCTTCAAGCAAAATCGTAGTACCAGGTTCTTTTAAAAATAAAATCCATTCTTTGATTGACTATATTCGATGCCAACCTACATGAGATAACAATGAACATTCTTTTGTAATAGCGCATAAAAGAAGAGAATGTACAATGGTCTCATCCTTGTAATACCCACATTTTGGCAATCTTGAATATTTTGATTACTATGGTAATTATTGTTAGTCAAAAGGATAGAATAATTGGAATTACTTTAATTTGTTAATGAGAAACTATTAATTATAAGATATAATGTTTAATGGAAACCAATTTTGTTATGAAAATCAAATTGCAACATGTTAAATGAGCTTATGCTTGATGATGAGAAACTTACTTTAGAAGCTCCTTAAGCTAGCACATTGATTTAACATTTAATGGATTAATGTTAAATCGCCTAAAATATTTAATTAAGGTTTAATTATTTAATATATCCTCAATCTGATAGTTCTCAATATTCTAGCTTGTTCAGTAATTTCGGTTATCTGAGTAATCTAGAAATCGGGAATGATGAGAAACACTATAGTTAGAGAGTATTAATATTAATTAAATGGAAATTAAAGTATTTATGAATGAATTTCAAAGATTAAAAGGAATTGAAAATGAGTTAAAGAAGAATGATTTTCCGGAAAAGCACGATTTTACCCGGAAATTTCGAAAATCGGTAATTTCGGTATGATGTTGCTTAAATGGGACTGAGATTAAATACACTTGGTCTAGACCTAATTAAGACTAAACTAAAGTAATCAAAAGATTTAGGTGCAATTGTAAGAAAAGAGAATCAAAGGAAGGATTAAGGTGCAAAAAGACAACTAAAAGACATGGAGGAAATTACTATGAAAGAGTTTTGATTGTCACCTATTTAAGATGACTCATCAAGCACCTCTTGCTCATTTTTACTATCCATAGTCGAAGCTCTATAAGAAGAGAGAGGACGAGCTTAAAGTACATGATTTCTAAAGAATTTTCAAGTGATTCTTAAAGAGAGGTTGGTTATTTTTTCTTCGGCCAAATACATATATGTGCCCTTGAACTTTCAAAAAATAATCCTACGACACCTCCAAATTTGCGGGAGCCAATTATACACTTGAAGTTCATTTTTTTCGCATCAGTCATACATCTCTACATGTTGACAGTTGATTATAGGAGCGTGAATTGAATTTATGAAGGCTAACGTGGACAAATCTTGTCTAGCTTGGCTCCAAGTGATTTTCGTTCCTCCGTGCTACCTAAATTCGGGTTTTACATGTAGACAAACAGGTTGCGATGCTTCTCCCCTCTCTTTGTCAATAATTTGAGTTCAAGAAAAAGATTTTGGGCTTCTTCATTGTGAACTTTTAGCTTGAAGTTGTAGGAACAGCTGCAACGACACCCACCACAGCTTGAGCCTACAATGGGAACATCACAATTGATTTTGCAGATTTTCTTTTTTAGATTTTTTGTAAATTTGGGAACTTCTTGGTTAAGGTTGTGGATAAGGAGCGATTCATTTTCTTGAACTTGGTTTGCATTCTATTCACTACCTACGGAATAGCCAATTGTTTCCCAAGCTGGGTTGTTACCATTCTCATCAGCCTACCAAAATAAATAAATAAAATTTAGGAAAGAACTCAAACTTTTGGGCTTCTTCCTTTTTTTTATAGTAAATTAATACTAAAATTGGTACCCTAATTAATACTAACACATTAACTGATCTTTTATATTAGGTGAATTATTGTTCAAATTCAAATTCAAATTCAAATTATCCTTTTTGGCTGATTTAATTAGTTAATTAATTTGAATTAAAATAAACCAGAGTCCTAATCGTATGACTCTCTCTCTCTCTCTCTCTCTCTCTCTCTCTTTCTTCCTGCTCATCATGTTTTTGTTCTTTTACTAGGCTGTGCAAGTGAAGGTTTTTCATTTACGACCTCTGCAAAACAAGGAAACTTCGAAGTTTTAAAGTACACATAATGGGCTAAGTGCTTTACATCAAAAGTAATGGCTTATTGCCAACCTGATTGGAAAATAAGGAATCAGTTTATTATCTTTTTGACATGAGAATAGTGAAGGATTAATGTTCTTCATGGAGATGTTAAAAAACCAACAAGAACTAATTCTAGGCATTTGTTTGGACAATTATTAGTATTCTTAATTTGAAATTTCATAGACCTGGCTCTCTCATAAATTTTTTATATGAATAGCACAGAAATTCATTGTTTATGGTGTTTGCAGAATATGGAATTACTAATAAATCATTTAGCTTTGAGGAAATGAGAACTTACATAATAGAGCCAAAATGCAGCGAGTTCTATGAGCAAAAAAGAGGAGATCGAAGGAGACTGTGGAAATATATTTTAAGAGGTATTTAATGAATGTAATAACATTGAAGAGCCAATAAGCAAGACGTTTGGTTTACTAGGCTTTTAAAGTTGTCGGTCAATTAAAATGGGCCCCATTTTCCACTAGTTATCCCAGTTAGTGCGCGAGTGTAATTTATGCTCGTCTGTCACCATTGAGAGAGGAATGATTCAAAAAACATGGACGTGAGGTGCATAATTGGTCCCTCGTAAAATTGGGGGTGCTGTAGAGTTATCTTTTTTAAAGTTCAAGGGTAAATATATGTATTGCGCCTTTTCTCTTCCTCCTTATTTTTCATGGTTTAATTTTTGATTTCTAAGAACTTTGGTATGAGATGCTTGCTTATTGTTATTGACTTGGTGAAGATGAAGTGATTAAAAGTGTTTTTAAGATGATTTAAGATGATTGAGATTGGTTGGGTATGAATTTGATGTCAGGTTTACATGATTGACCAAATTAATTAATTTTAACCATTTGATTGATATTCTATGGATTAGATATTTCGGTATATGAAAGATGATTATGTTAATTAAGTGATAGAAGAGTTGTTATGCATAAATTAGTGGTGGATGCAAGTTAAGAATGCTTAAGAAGATATATTGCTCAAGTCTATTACAATTGAGCATTCTGAAATTCAATCACCAAGATTGACTTAGTTAAATAGGTAAACGAATTCCAAAAATTATGAAATTTTATAAACAAGTTTTTGAGGATGTTGGAAAGGTTGTGGTAAAACGGCAAGTGCAATGGACAGAGGGAAATAAAGTCATAGTTAGATTTATACAGGCTGCTCATTGAAAAACTTGATTGAGATTCAAGTATAATCATTGAGCTATTTGGCTATGCAAGAGCTCCAAAATTTATGAAATTTTATATGAGAGTACTAAGATGTGATAAAGATCTTATTAAAATTTCAGGCCAAATGGATTTAAAGAACTAAAGTTATAGCCAAAGAAAGGCAGATTGCTCATGTGATTAAAATGTTGTATTCTAATCATTAGTAATGAATTGAGCATACTTTTCATATGTTATTAAGTCCCATTATTTTAGTTATTATTTTTATGATTCTAGGATGAGATTGAGTTTTAGAAATAAAGTAGTACATGCATAAAATAAGGACAAATAATACCTGGTCAAACATAGAGAATTAAAGGAAAAAGATGAATACTGCATTCTAATACTTAAATTTGCATCCTTATGACAGTATGTATATGTCTAATGTGTAGTATAGAGTTAATATGAATATTAATTTCATGCTATAGCTTCTAAGAGGAGAGGATTGAAAAGAGAAGTTAATAGGTCAAGGAGAGGAGCTAGGGGAGCCTTTTAGCTCAGGTTAGTGCACTATATCTATAACTTATGTTATTCAAGTGATAAGTAAAATAGTTTGAAAGAAATGTTTTATAAAATGTTACAACGGTACAAGCAATAAAGTTAAGCTTTTCTGTTATGAGTTTTAATAAAAGAAAATTTGATTTGTTTATCAAGTGTTTCATCAAATGGAATTGAATTCGAGTATGATTATTGTAATTATGATTTGATTGTAAAGAAAGGAAATATTAAAGTTAAATTTAAATGTGTTTTTTGCAAAACAATAAAGATTTAATATTAAATGTTTTACAATGGTTGGAAATGAATTTCAAAGTACTCGTTCGAATGAAAATGCAAGATGTTGACCATTGACTCTTGTAGTATGAGGGGTGGTCTTGAAAGAATGAAAATATAAGTGTTTGAGCTAAATGATATGTTGCTTATTATGGTTTATAATTTATTTATAATGGAGATATTTTGAAAAGTCTCCCAGCTAAATGTATGACATGGTTATTTCCCAATATCACTTCATTTGTTGAAGTTGATATTATGATTGATATGGCTATGGCAATGAAAGATATTGCAAATGTATTGTTCCCTCCTAGATGATGTTGAGATTGTCCATCTTCTGTTGATATTCATATCATAGATTGAGGTTGAGATAGCTTTGTCTTGATGATCTCATAAGACACTGATGGCCCTTCGGGTTGAGTTTACATAAGATGTGGAGACAAAACTACTGATTAATGATTTATTGATATGCTATAATATCTCCATTGAATTGATTTGTTTTTAGTGAGCAAATGAATATGATTTAACTGATAAGCCTATTTATCATCTCTATCTAACTGATTTGTTTTCAGTAAGTAAATGATAAGCATTGACTTGAAAGATGTAATATTGAGATTGTTTTTCATAGTTAAACATCTTAAATACCTAATGGTGAAGTATCCTTTATATTATGTAATTTATACAGTGCACTACTAAGCCTTATCTTAGCGATAGTTGTTTCCTATACTATCGCAGGAAAAAAGGAAATAGGGAGAAGCATGAGAGAGAGTCCTGTAGAGTGTTGAGCTCTTTCTGCAGCTTCGAAAGGTGAGCTACTAAGGTAGCCATTGGGTTATGAATAATCTTATTGGATTTTGTATGATGTATAACAGAGACTGGTCACTAATATATATATTAAGCAGACTAATGCAAACGAAAGCTATATAAGTTTACAGTAATAATGTGCATTATAAAGCACTTGAAAAGTTTTAATTACTTTTAAAAGGTTTAAACTACCAAAATACTCTCAACTATGGGACTTATTGCAAAAACACTCTAAAATGACCTTTGTATCACGGGCACCCTTAATTCAATTGAGACCAAAAATTGGCTAAAATGATATTATGGTGGGACCCATTACTTAACCTTGGATTAATTAACCCAAGGAGGCAAAACTCACCATTTTATTTTTATATAAGCAGCTTGCTCGTAATCTATCTATTTTTGTTTCTATCGACGGTTCCCATCTGTGCATAAGTTTACAATTCTAATGCAGGGGGATTATATGGGTTATTTTGCTTTCTAAGGAGAGTTTGTCATCTCACCATGGTTTCTTCTTCATTACTTGTTCAAAAATTTAATAACTCTTTCTCATCTAGAAAGAGTTTGAAAGTTTAAGTTTTTGACCGTTAGGAACTAGATTTGCATACTTGTGTTGGTACTGCATCAATTCAGTTGTACACAAGTGAATGCTTATCTCATTATCTCATTGAAAGAAAGTTTAAAACATTTGATTCCGTTTTGATCAGATAAACATTTGCAAGGGTATTTTTTTTTGAAAGCAAACACGATTTGGGATTTTAGAATGGTCCTTCAATAAGTTAAAGTTAATTTCTTAGGTTTAAGGGAAGTTGTATCAAAACGATGACTTTTGTCTCTTTGGGTTAATTAACCCAAGGTCAAGCAATGGGTTCCATCACAATATCATTTCGATCCAATTAATAGTTCTAGTTCAAATTTAGGGTATCAATATATCCAAGTTTCGAAATGGGGATGTCCAGTATACAAAGGTCACTTTAGAGTGATTTTGCAACAAGTCGCATAGTTGAGAGTATTTTTATAGTTTAAGCCTTTTTAAAACTAACTTATCTTAATGTTGATTTTAAGGAACAATCCCATAGGTGATCTTCCTTTTATTTGGCTTATCGGTAATGGTTTCATCAATGTGTTTTAATATGTAAGTGCGTAATGTATAAAGGACTTTTAGTTAAAATGTTTTGATTGGTGGAATGTTTACATCTTTATATAAAGGCAATTTATTAAGTTCGACATTTTATCAAGGACATTTTTTATGATATCAAAAATATTTTAAATAGTTTTGAAATTATTACAACTTATGCATCTTGTAAATGGGAAGTAAAGTCTCTTGTAGTATGTTTATTGAGTTCTTATATAGATTAAGTGCTTGATAAACATATTACGAGCAACATATCATGCTTTTTAATGGGGTAATATGTGACAATCCTCCACTCTATAGATTGGGCATAAGGAAGAAAAGGTTGTCCTCCAGTTTATTAAACTAACATTACATGGTAATGTATCCACCAAAAACCTCCAAACATGATGTTGAATCTTTTTTGGAATTTTAGCCCGCCACACTAGAGACCAGATATCCTCATTGCTTTCTGTTAAAGATTAAGATTTTTCTAGAATACTCATTAGTTTGTGGTGTAATTTATGGGATGTTTTGTTTTTTGATTAAAAAGGAATGGCTCCTCTTATCTTCATGTACTTTTGTAATTTTTATTTTGTATTAGTTAGGGAGTGGGTATGACTATGCTAGAATGTTTTGTAAAATCTCTTACATATTAACTAATGAAAGGGCACTTCACTACGTTTTTTTTTTTTTTTTTTTTTGACAAAGTCCTACCAGCTAAACAACTCTTCTCTCCTCTTTTTTATTTTTCAAAACTATGAGAAACTAACAAATGGTATAGAGCTCTTCTTATCTTAAGGGACCTGTAAGTTCGAGGCTGAACATAAAGCTTCTCTTGAGTGTTTGTAAAGTGAGAAAACCAAACACTTTTTGAGAGAAAGGATGGCTTCCAACACTGCAATTGGTTCAGGACCTCCAACTTTCAATGGAGGAAACCATCACATCTAGGCAATCAAAATGAAGGCATACTTGAAGGCCTAGAGTCTATGGGATGTGGTGGAAAATGACATTGAACCACTAGCATTGAGAGCTAATCCCACAATAGCTCAGATGAAGAGGATGCGGCTAAAAAGCCAAAGGCACTCACCTGCCTACATTCAACCTTGAGTGATGTGATTTTTACTAGGATAATGGCATATGAAACTATTAAGGAAGTGATAGGGTAAAAACTAAGAAGCTTCTAACTTTGAAAAGGGAGTTTGAAATGCTAAAAATGATGGATGGAGCCACAGTAAAAGAGTACTCTTTAAAGCTCCTTGATCTTGTTAATAAGATAAGGTTGCTTGGGGAAGACCTTCCATATCAAAAAGTTGTTGAGAAGATGTAGATAAGCTTATTAGCCAAATTTAAGCAAAGGTGTCTGCAATAGAGGAATCATGTGATTTGAAGTTACTCTCTATTGCAGAATAGATTAGTAAGTTCCAAGCACAAGAACAAAGATCAAACATGAGGGATGAAGAAGTGGTTGAAGTTGCATTTCAGGCCACATAGAGGGAAGCAAACTGCAAAGGAGGGGAAGAAGATTAACAATGATAAAGCTAGTAAGGGGAAGAATAAATGCTGGAAAGAATGGTAAATTTCCACCTTATAACATTTATCAAAGAGATAACCATCTAGAGAGAGACTGCTGGTACAAAGGCAAGTGTCTAATTCAATGCAGGTTTTGTAAGAAAATGGGCCATATAGAGAAAAATTATAGATAAAAACAGAACCAACAATAACAACCACCACAACGACAAGCTAATTTTATAAAAGATAAGGAGGAAGCTATTGATAACTTGTTCATGGCTTCACAAGCACATAACAATTGAAGGAGAGGCTCCTGGTTCATAGACAGTGGCTGTACAAGTCATATGTCTAAAGATGAATCTCTATTCTGCAGCTTGGATAAATCAATCAAGACATGAGTTAAGCTTTGCAATGGAAAGTTGGTGAAGGCTTAAGAAAAAGGCTCAGTAGATGTTCACACAAAGCAAGGTACTAACTTATCAATAATGTTCTATATATCTTGCCTAGCTCAAAATTTGCTAAGTGTTGCTCAAATGCTTGCAAATGGTTATTCTCTAGACCTCAAAGGAAAACATTATTCTATCTATGATCCTAATAATTGTTTGTTAGCCAAAGTTGCTGTGGTTGAAAATAGTTTTCCTTTGAATTGAAATGATTGTTATGATAGTGTCAATTATATAGTGAAGGATGATTCAGCTTTATGGCATAGAAGGTATGGACATTTTAACTTTCTTGCCTTAAAGCATATGCAATCAAAGGGTATGACAAGAGATTTTGTAACAGTCTGATTTTCGTTTAGTGTCGGTAATAGTGATTTACCGGTCTGTGAATAGTGCCATCGGTCCGGGACTTGGTATTATTTTAGTCTGGAAAAATTACTATGCCTATTTAATATTTTATTTACTCTTTTTGGAGCATGTTTGCATGATTTAGGCGGGTAGAAAATATTTCATGAACATTATTGGAGAGTTTATGTATTAAATGCATAATATTTCTAGTGTGGTATATTAAGAAATAAATGAGGAATTATTTTAGTGGAGTTAATTTAATTAATTGGTGGAGTTAAATAAGAAGTAGAAGAGAATTATTTGAGGAATATTCAGAGCCATTAGATGAGATTACTTAGGACTTGATCTTAGCCACACATTTGGCATGAAATTAGGAAGTCAAATTTGACTTTGGCACCTTAAAGTAACACCACAACACTTTTTCTTTCTTCTCTTCTCCTTCTCCACGCCATTTCCATCTTCTTCCTTTTTCTTTCATTTTCTTCATTTTCTTACCTCCAAATTTACCACTAAACTACCTAATTAAACCATAAAATAGGACTTAATTCTTAAGAATTAAGTAGTAGAAGTTGAGATTGGTGATTAAAAGCAAAGAGAAGTGAAGTTACCATTGAAGCAAGTAAGTTGTGGTTTTTGAGTTTTGTGAATTGTTCAGTAGAATTCATGGTTTAGACATGTTATTGATGCATTAAATCATGCTCCAACTATTTCTTTTGTCAAGTTTTGCTTTTAATGTTGATTTCTCATACTTTGAAGAAGTTGGAGAACCATCCTCAAAGGGTAAAGAGAAAGCCAAGGAGTAAGGCTTTCCAAGCTTATTCAAGCTTGTTAATAAAGTTAGTGCAATAATACTTTCACTTGTTTAAGTTGTTTTTACATGGTTAGGGTTTTGAATATATTTTGGGAACTTTGTATGTTTTTGTTAAATTGATGAATTTTAATGTTAGATATGTTCTGCAGTGGGATTGGAACTCATTTTCGACCCCTTTTTACTTCCCATTTGTTTCTGACTTCTTCATGAAAGTTGTAGCTCTATTTCTCAGCTTTCCAAAACATATTCTTATGTCTAATTCCAATACTTGTATCTCAACTTACGATTTAAATACCAAAACTGGTTCTGTTATGGTGTCTTACCTGCATATCCGAAATGATTGTCCATTTTGACCACTCAAATGGAAAAATAACGTCTTATGTTCTTCATAAAAGTTGTAGCTTTACTTCTTATCTTTCCAACCCATCCTCTTGTATCCAATTTGGAGATACATACCTCAACTTATGGCTGAAACACCCAAACTGACTCTGTTGTGACGGGCTACATGCATCACTAAATTGAGTACCCATTTTGACCACTATAATGGCAATATTAGGCTCTGAATTATTCATAAAAGTTGTTTCCCTGTGTCTTGAGACTTCTCTTGTTCTAGAATTGTTTCATTTGAGTGTTTGGTTAAGTAGGAATTCAAGAAACATTGGACTTGGTTCTGCTGAATCAGGTCTGATCTGTTGGTCTGTGTTCCTAGCTTTTGTTTGCTATTTTACCATTTGATCTGGGCTGTGGTCCCTTCTGAACATTTGTATCATTTTGTCTTATATTTCTACTGAATTTGATTTCATTCAATTTGGAGCCCCATAACTCAAATTATGTGTTAAAAATCCAGCAAGGGTCAAGTTTATGAAAATGCTGAAAAGTTCTTGATTTATGTACTTTTATACTATATTAAGTCTACATATATCTATAAAAAATTTTGAACTGATGAGTATTAAGAAATGAAGAGGTTTTGATTAAGAATTATTGCTTTTGTGAAAGATTGATTTTGATTTGGGCTCTACTATGCATGATTGAGACGTGGTATGATGAGATGGATTTTGTTATTGTGAAGCTATGATCATATGCTAGGGTTATCAGCCCTTATAAATAGGCAGACGTGCTTATTTGTGTGATGGGGTGGTGCTTTCATAGGCCACGATTGTGTGATGGGGGGTGGTGCTTTCATAGGCCACGGTGGTGCTTTCATAGGTCATGAGTATGTGATGGGGGTGGCGCTAATATAGGCCACAATCAAATCTGCTTATGTTCATTCTGCATGAGTACGAGCCTTAACAAAAAAATGAAATTTTATTGTTGCTATAAAAGAATGAAGACATATTTGTATTTATAATCTTCTCATTACTTTCAAAGTATTTGAAATAAATGAATGCGATTTCGTTATTTATATAGTTGAGTAATTTAAGATTTGCCTTGGCTATTCTTGTTAATTAAATTGTTGGTTATTTAGCACCACTGAGTCTTCCACTCAGCGCGTTGATTTTTATCACGCGCAGGTTAGGAGCGAAGGGTGTTCTGCAAGACCAGAGGAGTAGCATCAGAGTAGATATCACATTTTGGGTAGGATATTTTGTAAATGGTGATTTTTGGCATGTATATAAATATTGTGTTGTGGAGGTTGGATATAATAAGTGTATAATGTATTAAGAGTTATTATTCTTTAAGGAAATAACATCTTATTATATTTTTGGTGTATGATGATTATATATTCCTTGAAAAGAATGTGTTTAGAATATTATGAGTATATTGATGGATATTTAGAAGTGCTTGTGGTATGTTGTGTTGAATTGGAGTTTTGGGGTTTTGGAGAAAATTGGAAGTGTGTATATTTTCTTTGTGTGGCAAGTTCATTTTTAGGGGAAACCCTTGCAAAATTTTCGTAGGAATTTCCTTCAATATTTTTGTTATTTTTAAACAATGTTAATTACTTGCCTCCTTATGAAAATCTAACCACTTCTAATTTGTGATCTAGCTTTAATAAGTGACATAAGACGGTGCTCCGGCACCGATTGTGGCATCCGCCGTCTGGTTCTCCGGGATTGGTCGGTGGGTGTTACAGATTTGCCAGAAATTTCTTCAAGTAATGAAGTGTGTAGTTCCTGTCAATTTGGAAAATTACATAGGAAGTCATTTCCTTTAAGTACCTCATGGAGGGCCAAGGAGAAATTAGAATTGGTCCATACTGACTTATGCGAACCAATGAACACAGAATCCTTAAGTAATAATAGGCATTTTGTGTTATTTATTGATGAATTGACTAGGATGGCTTGGGTTCATTTCTTAAGTAATAAAACTTAAGACTTTTCTGTGTTTAAAAAGTTCAAAACCATGGTAGAAGTTCAAAGTGGTTGCAAATTGAGATCCTTAAGCTATGACAATGGGAACGAATATACATCAAGTGAATTTGAAAATATTTATACTGATATTTGAACTGGACATCAACTGACAGTTAGTAACTCGCCACAGCAAAATGGGGTTTGTGAAAGAAGGAATGGAACTGTGGTTGAAATGATTAGAAGCATGATGTCAGATAAAAAGTTGCCTTTGAAATTTTGGCAGAGGTTGTTTATACAACTTTGTATCTTCTAAATAGGCTGTCAACAAAGTCAGTTGAAGGAAAAACACCAATTGAGGCATAGAGTGGGGTCAAACCATCTTCAAAGCATTTAAAGACCTTTGGATCAGTGTATTATATACATGTTCCCTTAGTTAAAAGAAGCAAACTTGACCAAATGGCACAATTGGGAATCTTTTTGGGATATGCAACAATGTTAAAGGGTTATAGGGTGTTTAATTTGGCTGCAAAGAAAATCACAGTAAGCAGGGATGTAGTTGATGAAAATGCATATTGGAATTGGGATAAAGAATAAGTTGAGAAAGAGGAATCAGGTGAGGGACTACCATCAAGTCCAATTTTGCAAACAGAAAAATCAAAAGAAAAAGAAGAATCAAGTGAAGGTATAGAAGCAACTGAAGCTGAAGTTTCTCCACTAGATTCTCTAGTTATTAAAACTAAATCCTTGGATGAAATTTATGAAAGTTGCAGATATGTTGTGTTCGAGCCTCAGTCATTTAAAGAAGTAATAAAATATGAAGAATGGAGAAATGCAATAGAGGAGATTAGTATGATTTAAAAAAATAAAATATGGGAATTGGTAAATAGACTTGATCTAAAAAATGTCGTAGGTGTCAAGTGGGTGTTTAGAACAAAATTGAATCCAGATAGCTCAGTTTATAAGCATAAAGCAAGGTTGGTTGTTAAGGGTTACTCTTGGCAACCTCGTGTGGATTATGGTGATACCTTTGAACCTGTGGAAAAGCATGAAAGTATTAGATTAATTCTTACTTTAGCAGCCCAGTTGAAGTGGACTGTGTTCAATTTAGATGTGAAGTCAACAGTGCTAACTAGGGAACTAAAGGAAGAGATTTATGTTGAAAAACCAGATGGCTTCAAGGAAAAGGGTGTGCAAGATTGTGTTTTTAGATTGCATAAGGCTTTGTATGGCCTTAAACAGGCCCTTAGAGCCTGGTATAGCAAGGTTGATTCACATCTTATAAAGTGTGGCTTTGTCAAAAGTGAAAGTGAAGCCACTTTATATGTAAAGAAAACTGATGACAGTGAGCTGATGCTAGTTTCCATTTATGTTGATGATATACTAGTGACAGGCAACAATGTCTTAACAATGAAGAAGTTTAAAAAGGAAATGGAAATGGTGTTTGAGATGTCTGATTTGGGGCAAATGACTTATTTTCTAGGAATGGAGATTCACCAATGCAACTCTAGAATTTTTGTTTCTCAAAGAAAATATGCACTGGATATGCTGAAGAGATTTAAAATGGAAAGAAGTGAATCAGTCTCTACTCCTTTGATTTATAATAAAAAGCTTTCTATAGAAAATAAAGGGAGTGAGGTGGATGCAAGCTTGTATCGAAGCCTAATAGGAAGTTTATTGTATTTAATAGCTATAAGGCCAAATCTCATGTTTGCTATAAGTGTTCTTTCAAGATTTATGTAGTCACCAAGTCAAGTGCATTTGGGAGCTACTAAACATGTATTGAGATACATTAGAGGGACAATAGACTATGGTTTATGGTACACAAGTGTTGAAGATGGAAAATTAATTGGCTACAGTGACTAGGCTGGTTGTCAAGATGACATAAAGAGCACTACAAGGTACGTTTTTTCATTGGGATCAGGAGTATTCTCATGGATGTCAAGGAAGCAAGACATTGTGGCACAATCAACTGCTGAGGCAGAGTATGTAGCTGATAGCCTTGCAAAGCCGGCAAATTTTGTTATGTTATTTTCATATAATTTGCATGAATGCATGATGTTTTTATATATTTTACGTTTGTTCGTGTTGTTTTTGTTTCAAAGTGATTATAGGAACACAATTGGAGCAAAGGAATAAAAAGGCTTGCTTTATGTAGAAAAAAAAAGACCAAAAGGTTGATTAAAAATAGAAGAAGTTCCTAAGCCAGCGTTCGCGACGCGAAGGAGGTCTCAACAAGAAGAGAGCCCAGTCGTGAGCGCTACCTGAGGTCGCACGCACAACCTAAGGTCGCGCGCGCAACTAACATACCAGAAGACTTAGCAGCACCAAAAATGCGCGAGCGCGACAACAAGTGCGCGAGCTCGAGAAGCACTCCAGCAAGTCAGAGAGTTTTCAAGCAAAAGTCACGAGCGCGACAACCATATGCGCGAGCGCGAGAAGCACTCTTGAGAGGCAGAGACTTTTGAAACAAAAGTCGCGAGCGCGACCTTGAACCTCGCGAGCACGAATTGTGTTTCCAGGAGACGTAATTGCTGCCTTGTCATCAGAAAATCATGTCTTCCCATGCATGGGTCGGGACTCTTCCCAAGAGAAGTCACCTCAAGCACCTTTTGGCCAACCAATCACCATCATAACCAACATCATTCTCCTCTTCTATAAATAGCAAAATCAAGTGAAGGAAGAAAGCATTCATATTGAGATTCAAATACAGATTCAGATTAATATTCTGAAGATTTAGATTGTATAAAAGAGAGAAGTGTGATAGTAGTACTTAGAGCAAGTTGACGAGAGTCACTTGTTATTGATTGTGCTAAGAACATCAAGAAGTTCCTCGAGGTGTGACACCCTCCGGAGGCTTGAGTTTGATTACTTCTTTCTCTTATTTTATAAACTTGTTGTATGTTGTTCTTCATAACCTTTCTATGCAAAGAAACAATTTCAATTGGTATCATTCAATAAAAATTCCTTAAGTTATCTTTTGATCTTTGTTAAATCAAGGTTACTAAATTATATTCTCAGAAAGAAATAATTTAGTAAAGATCAAAGAGATTTAGTTCACTTAGTTGAATTTACATATGCATATTTCACTTATTTTTGTCAAAGTTAAATCTGTCTTATTGAAATAATCAAAGAATAAGTACTAGGTTTAATATTTAACAAGATAAGGTGTTTATTATAAGTAGAAATACATATAATAGATAGAATTCTATACCGAGAGGTTGAATTATATCTTACCATATGTGATTAAAGAATTATTTATTGTATGTTACAAGCTTTGGCATAGAAGGAGAAAATCCTGTGTATGATTAATTATTCTAAGTATATTACTACACACTCATCTCTAGAATTAAATAATAATTAGTTTTAGCATAACTAGAAATTCAATCAAATTATTCTATATTCATATTTCTGTAAACATACCATTAAGAGTAAAGTAGTAAGTGGACTTAACCCGTTCCTGGTGGGATCGATCTTTTTATTACTACGTTGCGATCCGTATACTTGCGGGAACTCAAAAGAGACGCAACAGTAGCCTTAACTGCAACAACAAATCAGTCAATTTGGCACAGGAAAATTGTATTAGGTCTTCATCAAGTTCAGAGAGATGCTACTGTAGTATATGTTGATAATCAATCAGCTATTTCCATGGCAAAGAATCCAGTTCATCATGGTAAAACTAAGCACATAAATATAAAGTTCCATGCTATAAGGCAAGCAAAAAAAGAAAGTGAAGTGCTGTAAACGCTCAAATTTTGCCCCTAATGGTTCAGTGATGATAAACCTTTTTTTTACATAACTTTGGTTTGGGATTCCTGATTGTCCTAGTTTTCGGACCAACAGTCCATGGCTGAGATAATTCACGTGTTCAACTATTTTTACTTTTTTGCTAGGCATTTCGAGACAAAATTGAGCCCGAGAAGTGCGTCAGGCTCGCCGACATTTTACGGTGCACCACCTCATTTTGCGTGCCACTCGGTTTGATTTTATAAAAAAATTAGCCTGTCCCCATTTTAGGGCCCACCAGTGGCATTTTTGCCACATAAACCCTAAAATAGGGTAACACATTCCCCTTTGCCTATAAAGGGCATAGGGAATTGTGTTAAGGAGGAATTTTTTAAAACGTTAAGGAAAATACTATTTTTAAAAGTTGAGCAAGAATCAAAGAAAAACTTATGTTTTCTCTTTGATCTAGGTTGTTAAACATCCATTTTGAATAAAAACCCTTAAGCATTGATTGAAAAGTCCATAAACATGTTTATCTAATCCCAAGTTCGGATTTTGGGATCAAAAACTCAACCTTTGGGTTTCCTTCATCCATTTTGACACAAATCCTTGGAAATCTTCAAAAGATAGTTTCTGAGGACCATTACTCTCTTTCTGCATCTCTGTTTCTTTTATTTTTGGTGTTAAATCACCATTCTTAAGTCGGGTTGTGAGGGAAACCCAAGATCAAACAAAATAGGATGTCTGCACGAAAATGGCGTGTTGAGAGCCACTAGTGGCGCAAGCCACTACGTGTGGCATGCGCCAAAATGCAAGTGGCCTACGCTGCTTCACTCTGTGACCTTCCTGATCTAGAAAAGTGCCTAGCACCACTACATATGGTACATGTCCCTTCTAAGTGGTGCACGCCACTTCTCCTGTGGCACCAAGCACTTCATTTCAAGAGTTTAGAATGTTAATAATTAATAAAACTGACTCCATTTGGAGATCTAGTGGCACATCATCTGAGTTTAATGATCTGACTTGTATTTTTTTCCACAGATGGATTCAATAAACATCAATAAACAATGTTGCGAGTAGTGATGGATGTATTTGTTCATCATTCATGATGAACATCAAGATCTTGAACTCTAAGCTTGTCATGATCTTTAAATTAGTTGCTTTTAATTCAATATCATTTACTTTCAAGCACTTTTAATATTCATGTCCTTTAAGTTTATGCTCTTTTATTCATGGTCTTATGATCATTGTTGTGCTAACCCATTGTACGTTAACCTATGAACATAAACATGTATGATTTAATCATTTATTGAATGAATGAATGTTTTATGATTCTGTATATGGATTTATGTTTCTGTATATATTATATGTGTTATGTTTATGTTTATGATTGAATTTTATTGCTTTGATTTTATTTTATTTTATATTGGCAAAATGTAAAGGGTCCTAAATAGATTCCTAAGAATTGCTTGTTTGTAATATTAATTGGGATTTGAAAAATTTTGAGAGGGTTAAGGATAGATTGTATTCTAGAAGATTGGCTGTATTCTTTTCTCCTCCCTCCTTCATAGTGGATGCTGTATGTTTTATGTGTTCTACTATTTGCGTGATTGACATGATTTCCAAAATCGCATTAAAATATGTTTGACATCTCAATTCTAGTTAATATTACTATTAAATCATTGTGAATTATTGGACAATGAGGAGGCCGGTTTAACTGGGAGATGCCGGTTTAACTGGGAGATGCGGCTGCCTAACACCTTCCCAATATCGTACCTAACCCCGAAACCCTATCTCTGGTTTAAAACCGAGTTAGATGATTTCAAAGAATCGACTGTTTTAAGAATTTTCCCTAAAGAGGGCTCCAAACCTAAAACTCTTACCAATGTAAGAGATCTTTTACAATCCCTTTTCAAAAGGATCACCATTTCTGAGGATTAATAAACAGGTCTAATAAAAGAAAATCGCTTTCATAAATAAAATTAACCAAGTCCATTCCGTTCGTATGTATTTTTCCTTTCACTGGAAAATTAAGGTCATCCTCAGCCTAGCGACTCCGTTGAGGATCGAATCCAAAATCTCTTGTTTTTCAATTTTAGGTTCGAGTAGAGAGTTGGCTCCAAAAAGTTGTCCATTTATTCACAATCCTTAATAATATTATTAACTTTAAATTGAGTTTATTTTTACTGTATATATTATTTTCATTCATGCATAATGTGTCTTCTTAATCTCTTTTCTACTCTAAACCCTAAAGGTGGTATTGGGGGTTGTGATCCTTTCACTCTATTCAATTGTTGGGATTCGCCACTAATATACACCACCAATAAGTCAAGTGACTTTTGATACATCTAAAGAATCGGCATAATCCACGGTTACCATTGGCTTAGACCCAAAGCTAAATAGGAGGAAACAACCAATTCTCGCTTATGGAACCCAAGACTTAATGAACCCAACCAAAGCTCATGTAATTGACCCTAGTTCCTTCCCTTATGATTACCTTAATAAATTTATGATTGTTTCATTCATACAATAAATGCGAGAGGCGTCGATCCAAATCCCCATGATGATTTATGGACCCAACCAAAATGTCCTAGGGTTTTAGAAAACCTTTGACCTCGAATTGTGTATGGGAGATATAAGGGTGGAGATCATGCATTTTCCAACTCTTGTTCCTCCTCTATTTGTATATAATTGTGTTGTGTTTCATTCATGCATCACTTGACTTATTGTATAGCCATATAGGTATATTCTATCATGGCTCGATCTCATCGTTTGAAGCGCCGAAGTGCAAAGGACTTAAGAGAAGTGCTAGAAGCAAAACGATGCAAATGAGCTCTTTCTAATGTTGATTACAAAGCCGAAGCACAATTTCCTAAGATGGAAGCTTGTCCAATGCGAACACCGACTAAAGAAGACCACTTAGCAGAGACTCATCAACTTTTGCTTGAAATTAAACAAGCTCAACTTGAGGCTATGACCCTCTTCCAAGGTATGGAGATGCATTTCACGCTCATGTGCAATATCGCCAACCGCCTTGTGGAAATCAGGCACTTCACTCTAGAAGATGCTAAGCCGTACCAAACCTCGTAGGCTATGAGTTTCAAAAGATGGAAATATGTAATTAGGGCAAAAAGAACTATCGATGTAAAATGTCAACTTTTGGAAAGTAATGAAAGTTAGTCTATTTTGAGCCAAATATTGTTAATGCCAAAAAGAAATCTCAAATGTTTATAAATAAAAACCATGCTCGAGTATCTTCACACTTGAGGCAAAAAGAAAGGGATACAAAAGAGTAATGAATAAAGGTCATTATAAATATTTGGCTATAAAATAGGGCATGTTTTGATTCTGTCAGTTCTCAAGAGCCCTTTACTGATTTTTGTCTCGATCAATCGTAATAAAGCTATAATGGAATATAACAATAGTTGCATTTCACGATGCTGTGATTGCGTAATAACATTTTTTGTATGGCATATCGTGTTCATGCATTCATGCATACATGCACCATGTGGTGTTTTCTAAAATTTGTTTTGTATAGTCAAGATAGCACCACAAAGAGAGAAAGCTCCTCAAGAGATCAGTTGGTTAAGAGTGAACAATTACTTGGTTAGAGTTGAAGAACCTTCAATCCCCTCCGACCTTTCCAATTCAATTTTTGCCAATTCTTTGGGCTCCTGTATTGAGATTGAGAACTCTCCAACTCAAGCAGATTTTTCAGCTTCTACTTCTACCTCAGTTGATAATATGGGTGAAACCAGTGTTCCCATTTCAGAGATTGAGAAACTAGTCCAGAAGATTGTGGCAGCTGGTCTAGAGAAGCTTTTACGGTTAGACAAGGGTAAACACCATGTGGTTATAGACGATGGCGAAGGGAAAGGAGAGTCTGAAAAGGAGTTTGAAAAAAGAGCAAGAGGACGATACATGGCAAAATGAAGAATTCTTCAAGAAGGTATTTACCAAGGAACCTGAGTCTGAACTGGTCGGCTAGATAAAAAGTTAGAGAAGCTTCACATCCTCATGAGATCAAAGGGGATGGATCAGTATATGGATATTGATGAGGATGAAGACGAAGAACTTGAGTTGAGAAACACCATTCCCCTGACCTATAAGATGCCTAAGGTATCAAAATATTATGGGACAGATGACCCAAAGGTTCAGGTGATGCACTACAAGGCCATGATGGAGTTGGCAGGGCAGTCGTCAAAAGAGATTTTGAAGATGTTCCCAATGTCCCTAACCGAGTTTGCTTAGACTTGGTATTATAATTTAGAGAAGAGAGAGAGAAGTTACTGGAATGAGCTCACCATAGTTTTCTTAAAAGAATATGCTTACAACCTTCAGATGAGCAACAACTTGAGGGATTTGGAAGCTACTGTTGTCAATACTCAAATTTTGAGGCTCAAAAAGCCAGCTTTCCAGGACTGCAAACAGTCCGGCCGGACCGGAGGCCATTTTAGAAATTTACTGGAAGTATGCCAATATGGTACTTAAAACGTCCGAAAAATTACGAGGATCATAGAACTGGTCCCGGAATAATTTTCGGAGGTCCGGAACTCTGGGAAAAGCCTTTTTTTCCGGACTGCAAGCTGTCTGGCCGGACCGGAGGCCATTTTGGAAGTTCACCGGAAGTATGCCAATATGGTACTTGAAACGTCCGGGACGTCGCGAGGATCGCGGAACTGGTCTCAGAATATTTTTCGGAGGTCCGAAATTCCCGAAAAAGCCTCCGGAACGAAAAATTAGCAAACCCGCCGGCCCTGGCCGCCGAACCTGGCCGCCGAGCCCGGAGGCCCAGGCCGCCGAAACAATCCGTTTTTGCCTATAAATTGGCCCCGAGGCCCTCAGTTTTACTCACTCAGTCTGTGTTGACGGATGCTCCTTCTCCCCTACGCTCCTTGCGATTCTTTTACTGCTTTTCTGCATTTTTAGTTTAGCTTTTATTGCTTTCTTGCTTTGATATTTGGCCACTTAAATTAAATTAATTCTAAATTAATATTCCCCAAACGAGGAGCTTAATTCGGAGTTTTTCAAGCTGAAGCTAAGAAGCGGTCGCCGGTTAACTCAGGTAAATAAACAAAACTCTGCTCATTTAATTTTAGCACTTTATGCATATTTCTCTTCTACTCCTAATAACTCTACAACTGCATTAATGCATTCATGTCATCAATTAGGCAAATAAACTGCCTCAATCAAATATGATTAAGCTTAAATACCCGGTTAATTAATAATCGTGGTATTAATGCTAAATCCGACAATATTGGCTAAAAAGCCTATTTAATTAATAACTACGGTTTAATTGCTTTTATTTCGAACAGTCCGGCTTAAGTCCAATTAATCAATAATTGTGGCTAGAAGCC
Organism: Jatropha curcas; assembly: GCF_041381405.1. Classification (NCBI taxonomy): domain Eukaryota; kingdom Viridiplantae; phylum Streptophyta; class Magnoliopsida; order Malpighiales; family Euphorbiaceae; genus Jatropha; species Jatropha curcas. The sequence goes on from NC_143154.1 coordinate 20,646,758, forward strand.
TTAATCAATCACGTTTTCGGCAAACAAATTGCCTGCAGTTTAATCAATCATTTTGGCAACAAATTGCCTAAATTACACATCAATTTTTGGTAAGACGCCTTGAATTAATCAATCTTTTGGCAAATAAATTGCCGTAAATCAATCAATTTTGGCGACAATCGCCCAATCAACATCTTTTGGCAAATAAATTGCCTAAATCAACTCATTTTGGCTAAAAGCCTTCAAATAAACATTTTTGGCAAACAAATTGCCTAAATCAATCTTTTTGGCTAAAAGCCTTGATCATTTTGGCGACAAACGCCCAATCAATCAATTTTCGGCAACAAATTGCCTAAATCAATCTTTTTGGCTAAAAGCCTTCAAATAATCACTTTTGGCAACAAAAAGCCCAAATACCCATTTTTGGCAATAAATTGCCCAATCAAACACTTTTTGGCAACAATAAGCCCAAGTATCAATTTTTGGCGACAAATCGCCCAACAAAACATCTTTTGGCAATAATAAGCCCAAACATCAATCTTCGGCAATAAATTGCCCAATCGAACACCTTTTGGCAACAAATGCCTAAAAGTCAATCAAACTTTGGCAAAAAGCCTAAACAAAATGCACAGAGCATACACACACTCATGCATAAAGCATCCCCATTCAAAGCCCTTCAAAGAAGGCCTATCGAACTACGTTGACTTTGATCTTCCATTCAAACGGAAGTATATAGGCACGTTTGGGATTTAACCCCGAGCGGCAAGTCAAAATCGCATAAACATTCCATTGGTCCAATTACCTTGCAAAGCATTCATTTTTTTGGTTAGTTCATCAGCATGACATAGTCTCGGGATCCACCTCGGGTTCGTAGATCATGCCTTAAAACATTGGGTTAATTAATCGAGTAATTAGGTTAATTAAAATTGGAGTCACTTAGGGTTTTTTCCTAGTTTACCCTAAAATAATTAAACAAGGTGGCGACTCATACATTCACGTGCATTTCTGTCCTTTACCATATGCATCACATGCCTATGTTTTGGGGTAGGGGTTTACAGTTTGGCGACTCTGCTGGGGAAAACATGTAATCATTTTACATAATGTGGACTACAATTGCTATGTAAACTAACCAGCCCTTCTTTAGGGTTTTATTTTACTATGCTTTGTTTTGCAGGGTACCCTAACATGAATCGAGTATTCTTTCTTTAAGAATACGAGATTGAGGAAATTTGGACTCAACTTGTACAATTTAATTAAAACATTTTAACTTGTTGATTTATTTGCACGATTGAGAATCCTTTTCTCCATTGCATAAAAAATGAATTTCAAATGAATTTCTTCTCTCTCTGTTCAAATTTCTGAGTCTGGATAGCAAGTAGCGCTAATCGGCAGGTCTCTTTGATTATGTCGACGGACAGCCAAAGCGTCCTCCCTGTTACCGCAAACCGCTCCTAATCCTTTTGGGGGTGGCCCATGAGTATGCGTACTGTTGGACCCACGCGAAACTCCTTGTTTCACATGTGGTTAGGTATATCCATGCTCAAGGTTCAAGGGTCCCTTAATAAGCCGATCCTCTATTTGTGTCATAGCCTATAGAACCTATCCTTTAGGACTGTATGCACCCAATGATACGAATCATATCATTAAACGAAGTATGACGTGATGTTGTGCGCATTCCTGACATATCATCACATTAAAAAGAACATTCCATTTCAAAAGCTGGAAAATCACATTTTGGTCCCTGAGACCTGAAAAATTACATTTTGGCCCCTAAGGCCCAAAAATTCACATTTTGCCACAAAGGCCCAAAAAATTCTCAATTTGGCCCCAAAGGCCCAAAAATTCCAAATTCGGCCCCAAAGGCCCAAAAATTCCCATTTTGGCCCCTAAGGCCCAAAAATTCACATCTTGGCCACAAAGACCCAAAAATTCACGTTTTGGCCCCAAAGGCCCAAAAATTCCAAATTTGGCCCCAAAGGCCCAAAAATTTCCATTTTGGCCCCTAAGGCCCAAAAATTCACGTTTTGGCCCCAAAGGCCCAAAAACTCCCAATTTGGCCCCTAAGGCCCAAAAATTCTCAATTTGGCCTAAGGCCCAAAAATTCACATCTTGGCCACGAAGGCCCAAAAGTTCAAGTTTTGGCCACGAAGGCCCAAAAGTTCAAGTTTTGGCCCCTAAGGCCCAAAAATTCTCAATTTGGCCACAAAGGCCCAAAAATTCACATTTTGGCCCCTAAGGCCAAAAAAAAAAAAATTTCTTTGAGAACTTAGGGCCTTTCAAAAAGTCGAGGTGTCCAGCCATAAGCACTCTACCTTACATATCACATCCCATTGGGTCCTATCCTAGGTGTCCTAGCATACCAACACTACCCTACATTGTTTGGTCATACCACCCCAAGGGTCAAGTCCAAATACCTTACCCATACACTACCCTACCTCACACTATCTCACATACCCTATGAAAACACCTTATATAGGATAGTCTAATCGTTTTGACTATGTCCTTTCACAGGTACCCCTCCAAAGACCACCTGTACCCGAAACACCAACTGAGCTCTCATCCACAAGTCCAACAACTCCAACTGCACTAATGACATCACTTACTGACATCCAAAACCTCATTGAACAACTGGAGGCCAGAATGGAGGTTACAATGAATGAGGCATTGGCCGCCCAAAGGACTACCCTAATAGCTGAACTAGGTGGTGGTAATGGAAATGGAGCTTCAGCTGGGGGAAGCGGACCTGCTGCCTCCAATCAGGGACCCGACGCTGCACCGACATCCTCAAACCCTGCCCTGGATGACATGCCCTCTGGAACTGCTTCTGAGCTGGAAGCTAAGAAAATGAGAGAGAAGCTGGAATTGTTGGAAAAGTCTATTACTGCCCTCAAGACACACAAGGAAGTGGTGGACATGGACTCCTTGTCCTTGTTCCCCGAAGCAAGATTACCTACAAAATTCAAGATGCCCAACATGGACAAGTTTGATGGAACCACTTGTCCCAAAACACACCTGAACATGTATGTGGGTGCACTAAACCCGTTCGGCCTGAACAGTGAGCTCCTTGCTCAGTTGTTTTGCAATCTTTGACTGGTGCTGCATTAAGATGGTTTGTAAGCTTGGATCGTTCCAAAATGAAGAATTGGAGGACATATGCAATGCTTTTAACACGCAGTACCATTATAATATCGAAGTGGATGTTACCCGGAGGGAGCTGGAAACCACTAAATAAAGGAACAATGAGCCCTTCTCCTCGTTCCTTTCGAGGTGGAGAGCCAAAGCTGCTCAAATGATCAACCGACCCTCTGAACAGGAACAAGTTGACATAATAATCAAGAATTTACTGCCTGTCTACCAGTCACAGCTTCAAACACAGTACTTGCCTACGTTCCAATCACTCATTGCGACTGCAACTAAGGTGGAAGACTTAATCCAGTTGGGTCAACTCAAAGAAGACTCATACAAGAAGCAGAATCATGCTGGACTTTGAAAAACCGTCTACAAGACTTGGTTGACAATGGGTCCATCATCCCCAAGAGCAAGCTGAATATCAACCAATCCCTTGCCTACCATGGGATTAATGCAAAAAAAAAAAAAAAAATGCTGAACAAGAATCTTTCAATCCTTTCGAACTTTTCTTAGAAATGAATGAAGTTTGTGTTTGAGAAGGTTGAGATCAAACCTCCAAAAGAACAAAGGAATTGTTCAAGACTAACAACAACCTGTCTGATCGATTTAAGCATCGAGAAGAACAAAGTCACTATAGTCAATCCCATCCTAGTCCATCACAGTCCACCCAGAGTCTATCTTTTAGGGTCTCGTTTTTCTTTTCATTTTCATTTCCATTCAAGTTTTCATTTGTAAATCTAAGTGTCTTTTGTACACAAATTTTGTCTTATCAATAAAAAGGGATCAGTTTACGTTCCAATCATGTTTATACTCTTTCCCTATCCTTTCCTGTGAAAGCAAAAAAAAAAAAATCGAAAAAAAATAATATAAGATTGAAAAAAATGATGAAAAAAAAAGATAACAAAAATTGGCAAAGAAAAATGAATTCATCCTTTCATTTGCTTTGCATCAGTCAAAGCTGGGGGCATCCTAAGAAGCACCATCAAAGGCGAAGTTTTGAAGGGTAATCATGGAAAGGATCCAGCAAAGGGTATGCAAGACTTCAAACAGTACCGAGGCAAAGCCGATTGAAGGGGTTAGGGCCAGAATGGTTTCTCCGGAAACCCAGGAATGGAAGATGCTCTGACAGAGAGGTGTCTGAATTTTGAGCTTAAAAGCGACAGAATAAAGAAGTTATGTTTGGAATTGGGTTGGGCCTGCACGAAGTCGCAATGCTATCCATACACTACTCGAGTCATCTCAGAATCAAGTTGCCTCAAAATTCTTTATGGAGAGGCTGCCTCTAAGCAAGCGAAAGGAAAAACGGGACAAAAGGAACCCCTGGTCAAAAGGAAGCAAACAAGCAAAAGAAAAAAATGGGTCAAAAGGAACTTCTGCACAAAAGAAAGAAATCAAGGACAAAGCTACAGGAAATCAAGTTGTCAAAAACGGGTCAACTGCAAGCTCGCCGTTAAATTCAAGCCCATCAAGGGTAGATGACAAATCATTTCAGCCATAAGGACAAAGACCAAGCGGCTGCTCACATTTTGAAAAAGCAAGTTAAAAGAAGCAGTCATTTCCACGAATTGGATGACAAAAAACACCTTGAAAATCAAGCGCCAAGCATGGCACAAGTACAAGTGTCCTTATAAACAAGGATCATTTCTCAAAACAAGGAAAAGGAAGAGTCTCCTCAAAATTCCTTATGGAGAGGAGAACCATTGAGGAAATAAGTTTCAAGTTCAGAGGAAGATAAAGTTCAAGAAAAGGAATCAAATTAACCTCAAGAATTCAAACATGGTGAAGCCACAAACTCAAAGCATAAAAGCTTCTTCAACACTCAAGCCACTCAAGTTACCACCACAATGTGGGTATTCAAAACTCTTTGTGATGAATACAAGTCATATTTTAGTCAACCAGTGGTAAAACCACTACAACAACAAAGTAAGATTCGCCTAGGGTCATCACTATCATACGAGCTCGAGTCAATAAGTTGATTCAACATCATCAAAGTCAGGAATGAATCCCGTAAAGACATCAAGCCGGGAAGGAATCCCGCGAAGAAATCAAGTCAAAAATGAATTCTCTATCAACATCAAGTCAGGGAAAGAATCCCGCAAAGACACCAAGCCGGGAAGAAATCCCGCGAAGAAATCAAGTCAGAAATGAATTCTGTATTAATATCAAGTCGGGAAGGAATCCCGAAGAAATCAAATCGAAAATGAATTCCACAATCAGCACTAAGTCGGAATTGAATTCTGCCCCAACAGCAAGTCGAAAAGGAATTCCGCACCAAGACGGAAAGGAATTCCGCACTAACATCAAGACGGAGATGAATTCCGCACCAGCCGAGCACGAAGTTCGCATCCCGGAAGGAACTACGAAAGACCTGATTTTCCCCATCCCCCGAAGAGTTCTTGGAGATACGTAGGCAGCCGCAAAGGCACTGTCACAAACATAAGTTTGCATCATAAATAACATTTTCTCTTTGCCAATATAAAAAATAAAAAAAAAAAAGAAAAGAAAAGAAAAATAAAAGCTGGAGTTGAAAACCCAAAAGGGCGGCTTCAGGCAAGAATTGAGCCCGCTAGGCTGAAAACCCGAAAGGGCGGTCTAGGCAAAAGTTAGGGCAAAGAGCTTGCTAGAGTCGAAAACCCGAAAGGGCGGCTACTAGGCAAAAGTTAAGGCAAAAAAAAAAAAAAGTGCTTTCATGAATTCTTTCAGAGAGTCCATTTTTCGTAGGATAAACAGCAAAGTATGTCCTTAAAATAAAAAAAAAAATTCCTTTCAAAGGTCTCCTTGGGAGTATATAAATCATTTTTTCCAGGAACCACTGAATTCCTTCGAGTCAAAATTCACTACAAGAAAAATTTGAGTCTCTAAATCGGGTCTCCTATAAGTCTCTAAAATCAAGTCTCCATCACCAGTGGTCATTCCACAACGAGTCACAAAAAATCGAGTCATTCTCAAAAGTTCGTTTTGAAAGCGTCACTCTTTGAGTCATTCCTCGAAAAAAAAAAGAGAGAGAGGAAAATGTCAATTCAATCCCCGGGATTTCCAAAACAACCCTAAAAAAAATGTCAAACATAAGCATTGAAAGGTAATCCTTTAATACCTCGTCTCGACTCGACCATCGTTTCTTCGATCCCTTCAGACGAGCGATGTCATCCACGTTGTCCGTTTCCTCGAGTCATATAAGTGGCCTTGTTCTCTTTGATTCCTTAATCGATTGGACAAGTTCAACACCAATGTTTTGAAGTATTCCATGGTCAGCACCATTCTGGGGGCAAGAAGTGATAAGAACCTTCACCATTCTCCCATCACAGAAGTAATCACGGAATTTTTAGTCTTTCATTAAGAAGAAATTCTATTTCAGCTAATAAGGGCATCAATTCTCTCAAGCAGGGGGCAAAATCCTCCAAGTCAGATTCAGGGGCAAGTGCTATAAAAAAAAACATACACAACCCAGGGTGGAACCCAACCATCGTCAATCTCTTTTACACAAACCCAAGGTAGAACCCGATTAATGGTTAACCTTTTTCTTCCATAAAATCTAGGGTGAAACCCCAACCAATAACCAACCATTTTTTATCCAAAACCAAGCCATTTGATCATTTCGACTTTAGGTGGACCCTTGGTTCACAAAGAAAAAAAAAATAAAAATAAAACAAATCTCTTTTCAAGCCCTCATTAAGAGGCAAAACATCTTTTCAAGCCCTCATTGAGAGGCAAAACATCTTTTCAAGTCCTCTAAGAGGCAAAATCTCTTTTCAAGCCCTCATTAAGAGGCAAAACATCTTTTCAAGTCCTCTAAGAGGCAAAATCTCTTTTCAAGTCCTCTAAGAGGCAAAATCTCTTTTCAAGCCCTCATTAAGAGGCAAAGCATCTTTTCAAGCCCTCATTAAGAGGCAAAATCTCTTTTCAAGCCCTCATTAAGAGGCAAAACATCTTTTCAAGACCTCATTAAGAGGCAAAATCTCTTTTAAAGCCCTCATTAAGGGGAAAACCTCTTTTTTCAAGTCCTCTAAGAGGCAAAATTTCTTTTTAAAGTCCTCAAAGAGGCAAAAACATCTTTAAGTTGCAAACATAAATCCATGCATTTGATCATTTCATTTCAAAGAAAAAAAACCAACAGTAGGGGTTTCCTTCTCTGCCCACCCTCAAAATTTGCTCCTTCAGACAACTACTGGCTCCCATAAATCATTTTTATGATAGCCAGTGGGGGGCAACTGTGAATACTCAAATTTTGAGGCTCAAAAAGCCAGTTTTCCCGGATTGCAAACAGTCCAGCCGGACCGGAGGCCATTTTGGAAATTTACTGGAAGTATGCCAATATGGTACTTAAAACGTCCGAAAAATTACGAGGATCGTAGAACTGGTCCCGGAATAATTTTCGGAGGTCCGAAACTCCGGGAAAAGCCTTTTTTTCCGAACTGTAAGCAGTCCGGCCGGACCGGAGGCCATTTTGGAAGTTCACCGGAAGTATGCCAATATGGTACTTGAAACGTCCGAGACGTCGCGAAGATCGCGGAACTGGTCTCAGAATATTTTTCGGAGGTCCGAAACTCCCGAAAAAGCCTCCGGAACGAAAAATTAGCAAACCCGCCGGCCCTGGCCACCGAACCTGGCCGCCGAGCCCGGCGGCCCAGGCAAACAGTCCGTTTTTGCCTATAAATTGGCCCCGAGGCCCTCAGTTTTACTCACTCAGTCTGTGTTGACGGACGCTCCTTCTCCCCTACGCTCCTTGCGATTCTTTTACTGCTTTTCTGCATTTTTAGTGTAGCTTTTATTGCTTTCTTGCTTTGATATTTGGCCACTTAAATTAAATTAATTCTAAATTAATATTCCCCAAACGAGGAGCTTAATCCGGAGTTTTTCAAGCTGGAGCTAAGAAGCGGTCGCCGGTTAACTCAGGTAAATAAACAAAACTCTGCTCATTTAATTTTAGCACTTCATGCATATTTCTCTTCTACTCCTAATAACTCTACAACTGCATAAATGCATTCATGTCATCAATTAGGCAAATAAACTGCCTCAATCAAATATGATTAAGCTTAAATACCCGGTTAATTAATAATCGTGGTATTAATGCTAAATCCGACAATATTGGCTAAAAAGCCTAGTTAATTAATAACTACGGTTTAATTGCCTTTATTTCGAACAGTCCGGCTTAAGTCCAATTAATCAATAATTGTGGCTAGAAGCCTTAATCTATCACGTTTTCGGCAAACAAATTGCCTACAGTTTAATCAATCATTTTGGCAACAAATTGCCTAAATTACACATCGATTTTTGGCAAGACGCCTTGAATTAATCAATCTTTTGGCAAATAAATTGCCGTAAATCAATCAATTTTGGCGACAATCGCCCAATCAACATCTTTTGGCAAATAAATTGCCTAAATCAACTCATTTTGGCTAAAAGCCTTCAAATAAACATTTTTGGCAAACAAATTGCCTAAATCGATCTTTTTGGCTAAAAGCCTTGATCATTTTGGCAACAAACGACCAATCAATCAATTTTCAGCAACAAATTGCCTAAATCAATCTTTTTGGCTAAAAGCCTTCAAATAATCACTTTTGGCAACAAAAAGCCCAAATACCCATTTTTGGCAATAAATTGCCCAATCAAACACTTTTTGGCAACAATAAGCCCAAGTATCAATTTTTGACGACAAATCGCCCAACAAAACATCTTTTGGCAACAATAAGCCCAAACATCAATCTTCGGCAATAAATTGCCCAATCGAACACTTTTTGGCAACAAATGCCCAAAAGTCAGTCAAACTTTGGCAAAAAGCCTAAACAAAATGCACAGAGCATACACACACTCATGCATAAAGCATCCCCATTCAAAGCCCTTCAAAGAAGGCCTATCGAACTACGTTGACTTTGATCTTCCATTCAAATGGAAGTACATAGGCACGTTTGGGATTTAACCCCGAGCGGCAAGTCAAAATCGCATAAACATTCCATTGGTCCAATTACCTTGCAACGCATTCATTTTTTTGGTTAGTTCATCAGCATGCATAGTCTCGGGATCCACCTTGGGTTCGTAGATCATGCCTTAAAACATTGGGTTAATTAATCGAGTAATTAGGTTAATTAAAATTGGAGTCACTTAGGGTTTTTTCCTAGTTTACCCTAAAATAATTAAACAAGGTGGCGACTCATACATTCACGTGCATTTCTGTCCTTTACCATATGCATCACATGCCTATGTTTTGGGGTAGGGGTTCATAACTGTTCACAAAAATGATGAGACCTTTATCGATTATATGGCTAGGTAAAGAGCCAAGTTCATGCAAATGAGAAACCGTCTTGATACTAAGGAACATGTCAAAGTCTTCATCAAGGGAACCCTACCAACTTTCCTAGAGAAGTTGTATTGCATGCCTTTGATTGAGTTTTCATAAGTCTATAAGGTTGGAACTGCTATAGAGGACAAGAAAAGAGAAGATAAGAAATATGGGAACTGTCCTAGAAGTTTCAACAAGTCCAGTTTCCGAGGGTGTAGTTCTTTTGGGAAGACCTCGAGTGCATGCAAGAATAAGACAATTGCCACTTTAGATCTGAGGGCCGCCAATATGCAGTAAAGAAGATTCTCCAATTTTGGTATTCCTCTATCAATAGTGTTTGAGAAGGTCAAGTCAGCGGGTTTGTTATGATCGCTAGCACCAAGACCACCTTTGGAACCTTTGCTAAAGAACTTCAACCGTGATGCTTACTGTCAGTTTCGCTAAGGCAATGGTAACACCACCGTCCAATGTCTTCGGCTGAGGCATGAAATCCAAAATCTTATTGATGAGGGCAAGGTAATAGATCCAAAAAAAATCCAGGTCAAGCACAAGAAACAACCCATTGTCGAACTTTACAATGTCCCACATCCTAAGAATCTCTATATGGTTGAGTTTGGTATGACTCCCAAGGAGGTGATGGTCAAATTTGAAAAGGAGGAGGAAGAAAGAGAGAGAGAAAAACTGTTGGAATAGATCTTTATAATGGTCCTGAACGTTAGGCACGATAGTTATGAGCAATGGTTAAACCAGCATGATGAGTGGGTGGAAAGCGAGAATGAGTTGCTAGTGGATCCCATTACTCTTAATGTCTGGAGTAGTGAGGAGGAGGAGGAAGCAAAGACTGTGAATCATATGACCCGCAGTGGTCGAGTGTACCAACCAGACATGATAAAGAAGAGAGAAGAAAATGAGAAAGCTAGCTCATCAGTCATGCCAAAGAAAGGTGGTAAAGATGACACACTGATCAAGTAGCTAAAAAGAACCCATGCTAATGTGAGCATGTGGGACCTACTCATCACTTCCAAGAAACACTGAGAGGCTTTGATTAAAGCAATGGTCAAGATTTTGGTCTAGTCATCCAATTCTACAACGGATTTTGTGGGGCTGCTTCAACATAACCCCATTACAATCACTTTTTCTGATGACGAGCTTCTTCCCGAAGGAATGGATCACACCAAAGCTTTGTTCATAAAAGCAGAAGTGAGAGGGAGAATAGCGAGAAATGTCATGATTGGCAATGGTTCAACTTTGAATGTTTGTCCATTAAAACTTTTGTTAAAGTTCAAGTTGGAAGTGTCAGACTTAGAACCTTCAGATGTTGTCATCTAGGCTTATGATGACTCCAAGAGGCAAGTGGAAGGCCTATTTAAGACTGTCATAAAAGTGGGGTTGATTGAAAAGGAGATAAAATTTATTGTGATAGACACTCCCTCGACATTTGTCTTGCTACTTGGGCGCCCATGGTACCATTCTTTGGGAGGTGTACCATCTACTCTACACTGGAAAATCAAGTTTCCATTTAATGGTGAGGTCATCACCATTCCTGCGGCTATTGAGAGAAGTATAGCTATACTGAACATTGACGAGCAGGTCATTCTTCTATGGACTGGCTTCCAGAATGCATTCCTAAGTACTGATATGGGGCCCACTGTCTCCAACATCATGAAGAAAATGAAATTTGAGGAAGGGAAGGGATTAGGAAAGAACCAACATGGTATCACTGAATTGCCAGAAATTCACACCAAGAGGAACTGCCTAGGCTTGGGTTTCAAGTATGGAAGCACATCGAAGAAAAAACTTGGCTGGTTAGACATGGATGGACGTTTCGTCCGTTCGAGTGAGCATTCCTCTTCATGTCTATTAATAGAGCCCTTCGAGCACAATGGGAAGACATACCCAGGCCTAGAGATTTTTGCAGATGTTATCCAAGTCCTAGCGGTTGAGCCTAGTGGACGAGAGCTTGAGATGAAGGAAGTGAAGGAAGAAGAGAAAGAACCAAAGAAAGAGGGGATTGAAGGGCCAAAGGTAACTGAGGAAGAGAGCAAGAAGGAGCGAGTTGATCAACAAAAAGAGGAAAAAGAGAATAAGAAGACAAGCACCGATAAAGAAGCTAAAACCCCTTCAGATCAAGTGCTAAAGGCAATTCGGGCCTTCATTGAAAATAGCTTTAAAGAAGCTAAAACCCCTTCTTATGTTGTGATTTCTATTACTGATGACTCTTAGTTTAATGAACTCTCTATGCTTTTTAATGAAATGAACTTCAATTTTGCTTACTTGTTTTATGTCTTTCCTGATGGTTCCATTCATCAAGTAGATAAGCTCATGCGCATATTTGACATAAACTCATCATGCATGTTTGAATTTAATATTGGCATAAAGGATAATCCATAGATTTTGTTAATTGGGCCAAACCTAACCTAAAATTAAACATAAAATTTCAAAGTCTACTTATGGAAAAGAAAGAGGCCTTCGCATGGAGCTATGAGGATATGCCAGAGATAGATAGGTCTATAGTCAAGCACATAATTTCACTGTATCCTTAGGCCAAGCTAGTGAAATAGATGAGAAGAAGATTAAGACCAGAATTAGCTAAGAAAATTAAAGAGGAAGTGACTAAGTAGATAGATGCTGGATTTTTAGAGGTGGTTCACTATCCAGATGGTTAGCAAATATAGTCCCAGTTTCCAAGAAGGACGGACGGTTTAGAATGTGTGTGGACTATAAAGATTTGAATAAAGTATCATCGAAGGATGGTTTTCCTTTCCCTCATATTGACATCCTGATTGACAGTGCAACAATGATGGGATGCTACTCCATTATGGATGGTTTTGCAAGATATACTTAGATTCTCATTTATTGGATAAGGCCAAGACAACTTTTGTTACAGAGTTTGAAACTTTCTGTTATCAGGTGTTGCCATTTCATGACAGGGCTACATACGAAAGGATGGCTACCACACTATTTCATGACATGATCCATAAGGAGTTAGAGGTTTATATTGATGATACGATTTTTATGACCAAGACATCAGAGGAGCATCCAACGGCTGTAGAACGATTCATGAAAAGAGTGATTAAATATAAGTTATGGCTAAACCCGAAGAAGTGTGTATTCCAAGTAACTTCAGGGAAAGTGCTAGGATTTATAGTAGGACTGAAAGGAATAGAAATCAATCTAGAAAAAATCAACATGATCCAAGAGATGGACCCACCTAAAATAGAGAAGCAATTGAAAAGCTTTGTAGGAAAGATTCAATATATCAACAAGTTTATATCAAAGTCATCTATCATATGTGATCCAATTTTCAAGCTATTAAGGAAAGATCAATGAGTAAAGTGGAATGGTCACAGCCAGATAGCTTTTGATAAGATCAAGGAATATTTATCCAAGTCCCCTGGTTTTATGCCCACCAAAACCAAGGAAACCTTTAAGATCAAGGAATATTTGTAGTTGACAGTGGAAGATGCTGAATCGGAACCATGTTAGCACAAGCTTTAAGATCAAGGAATACTGGCTTCATCACAGCCAGATAGCTTTTGATAAGATCAAGGAATATTTATCCAAGTCCCCTGGTTTTATGCCCACCAAAACCAAGGAAACCTTTAAGATCAAGGAATACTGGCTTCATCAAAGCTGATGAAGCCAGTATTGAGAAGGCTGTGTATTACTTAAGTAAAAAGCTTCTTCCATATGAACAAAGGTCTAACTTGATCGAAAGAACCTATTTAGCAATGGTATAGGTAACTAGAAAACTTTAACACTACTTTCAGTCTTATAAGGTTATAGTATTTCAAGGATAGATCCGGTCAAGTATCTGTATGAAACACTAGCATTGGTGGGGAAACTAGCAAGATGGTTAATCCTGTTGTCAAAATGTGATATTGAGTATGCTACTAAGAAACTGTCAAAGGATGAGTAGTTGCAGATTTTCTAGCAGCACAGCCAATTGAAGAGATTGACTTTCCCGATGAACATTTGAACTTAATAGAGAAGAAAGGATGGCAGCTTTAGTTCAATGGCTCAACTCATAGTAAAGGAGCTGGAGTAGGCGTCTTGTTAGAATCTCTATAGGGAGAAGTTATCCTGAGGTTAAAGAAGTTGAGGATTGCCTTCGAGTTAGAAGCTCTGATTGTAGTTAAAGCTAAAGAAGTTGAGGTTATTGGTGATTCTAAACTGGTCATTGAGCACGCTAATGGTAATGGTTATTGCTTTTTGAACTTCAGGATAATGGTAATGGTCATTGAGCAAGCTATAACCTCAACTTGCTCTAATATACTGAATCTTTCCCAGAAAGCTTCTCACTTGCTTTTCTGTCTTGGGTGGCTCCATTTCTTGGATTGCCTTGATCTTATTTGGATCAATCTCTATTCCTTTAGGTCCCACTATGAATCCTAGCTCTTTCTTAGAAGTCACCCCAAATACACTCTTCTTCGAGTTCAGCTATAGCTTGTATTTAATCACTCTTTCCATGAACTTTTCCAGGGCTGTTGGATGCTCTTCTGATGTCTTCGTCATGACAATCATATCATCAATATAAACTTCTAACTCCTTATGGATCATGTCATGAAATAATGTAGTTGCCATGCTTTGATAAGTAGCTCCGGCGTTCTTTTAGCCAAACGACATCACCCGATAGCAGAAAGTACCAAACTCCCACAAATGCTGTCTCGACCTTGCCTAGTAATGCCATAAAAATCTGGTTATATCCTGCAAACCCATCCATAATAGAGTAGCATCCATCATTACCGCGCTGTCAATTAGGATATTGAGATCAGGGAGAGGAAAATCATCCCTCGGTGATGTTTTATTAAGATTCTTGTAGTCCACACACATTCTAACCCTTCCATTTTTCTTAGGAACTAGAACTATATTGGCCAATCATTTTGGATAGTAAACCACCTCTAAAAATCCTACATCTATTTGCTTGGTCACTTCCTCTTTAATCTTCTTGGCCTATTCTAGTCCCAACCTTTTTCTTTTCTATTTCACTGGATTGGCTTTAGGATACAGAGGAATTGTGTGCTTAGCTATAGATCTATTTATCCCTGGCATGTCCCCATAACTCCATGTGAAGGCTTCCTTTTTGTCCATGAGAAGACTTCAAAATTTTATCTTTAACTCTAGCGTTAGGTTTGGCCCTATTAATAGAATTCGTGGATTATCTTTTGTGCCAATATTAAAATCAAGCATGCATGAAGAGTTAATGTCAAATATGCACATGTGCTTATCTACTCAATGAATGGAACCATCAGGAAAGACATCAAACAAGTACGCAGAATTAAAGTTCATTTCATTAAATAATAAGGATAGTTCATTACAATAAAACTCGTCACTAACAGAAATAGTCACATCAGTAGAGGCTTCAGCTTCCTCAAAGCTTTCCTCGATATAGGCCCTTATTGCTTTCAATACTTGATCCATGAGATCCTCTTCTTCTTCAGTGCTCGCCTTCCCTCTATTTTTCTCTTCCTTCTCTTCTTGGGCAACTTGTCCCTCTTCTTGTTCCTCTTTCTTTCCTTCTTCCTCAATCGCTTGTGGCCCTTCAACCCCCTCTTTCTCGGGTTCTTTTATTTCTTCTTTCTTGTTCTCTTTTTCTAACTCAGACCCCTTGGGCTCAACTGCTATGATATCAATCACTTCTATAAAAATCTTAAGGCCTGGGCTCACTTGAATGGACGAATCGTCCATCCATGTCTAACCAACCATATATGTTCGTTGTTGTACTCCCAATTTGATACCGCAAGCCCATGCGGTTTCTTTGAGTATGGATTATAGGTAGCTCTATAATGCCTTGTTGATTCTTTCCAAGCCCTTTCCCTTTTTCGTAGTTCATTTTCTTCATGATGTTGGACACAATGGGCCCCATGTCAGTGCTCAAAACTGTAATATGAAAACCAGTCTATGGAAGGATTACTTGCTTGTCCACATTAAGCAAAGCTACACTCCTTTCATTGGCCGCAGGAATGGTGATGACTTCACCATTAAAAGGAAATTTGATTTTTTGGTGTAGGATTGATGGTACTCCTCCCAAGGAATGATACTTTGGGCACCCCAAGAGTAGGGCAAATGCTAGGGGGATATCGATTACAATGAACTCGGTCTCCTTTTCTATTGGCCCTGCATTGACTACAGTCTTGAAAATACCCTCAACTTATCTCTTTAAGTCATCATAGGCTCTAATCATAACATTAGAGGGCTCTAAATTAGACAGTTCCATCTTGAACTAAGAAAGCAGCTTTAAAGGACATACATTTAGGGTTAACTCGTCATCTACCATTACATTCCCAATAACTCTCCCTCTAACCTCAGCCTTTATAAAAAATGCCTTAGTATGATTCCTTCTTTCAAGAGAAAGTTCATCATTCTGAAAAGGTGATATTGAGGCGATTATGTTGCATTATCCCTACAAAATCAGCTGGTGAAATGGATGATGAAACAGGAATCTCCACCATGGCTTTTAGCAAAGCTTCTCGGTGTTGTTTAGATGATACTAGAAAGTCCCATATGCTTACATTTGCATGGGTTCTTTTCATTTGTTTAATCAGAGCATCATCTTCAGTTTCAGTTTTTGGCACAACTGATGAGCTTGCCTTTTCCTTCTCCTCTCGAGGCTTAATCATATCTAGCTGATAGATCCAACCACTTCGGGTCATATGGCTTATAATTTTGGCTTCTTCTTCATCCTCGCTACTCCATACATCAAGAATAATGGGATTTACCACTACCTCATCATCACTTCCAACCTAGACTTGCTCACTTTGCTCCAACCATTCCTCATCACTATCCTAGATATTGAGCACCATAATGTAGATTTGCTCTAATAACATCTCTTTCTCTCTCTCTCTCTCTCTCTCTCTCTCTCTCTCTCTCTCTCTCTCTCTTTCCTCCTCTTCTTCTTCAAATTCGACCAACACCTCCTCGAGAGTCTTTCCAGACCCAACCATATAGAAGTTCTTAGGAGGCGACACGTTTTTAAAATTAGGGAGTGGATTAGTCCTCGTGCTTGGCCTTGACTTTTCAGGATCAGTAGCTTTGCCATTGTCAATTAAATCTTGAATTTCATATCTCAACCGCAAAGTAATTGTCGATGATGTGACCCTTGCTTTGGTGGAAATGACAGTAAGCATTCTGACCAAAGTTCCTTGGCAAAGGTGTTAGGGGGGTCTTGGTGCGAGCGGTCTCAACAAACCTACTGCTTTTACTTTCTCAAATACTCTAGAGAGAGGAGAGTCGAAGTTAGAGAATCTTCTTCATGGCACATTAGTAGCTCTCAAGTCTAGAGCGACAGTTATTATGTTCTTGTTAATGCTCAGAGTCTTGGCTAACTAACTGGACCCTTGGAATTTGGACTTATTAAAATTTCTGGCATGGTTTCCACACTACTTGTCCTCTCTAATCTTATCTTAGATGGCGGTTTCCACCTCATAAACTTGTGTAAACTCAATTAGTGGCATATAATACAGCTTTTTATGGAAGGTCGACAAAGTCCCCTTTATAAAGATCTTGATTTGCTCCTTGGTATCCAGATGATTCCTTATTGGCGTGACCTTGGCTCTCCAGTTAGCCATGTAGTCAGTAAAGGTCTCATCTTGTCTCTGCACAGTTGCTTCTAAATCTCCCAAATTGATGCTCATTTGGAGATTTTAGGCATAGTCTGTTGGCTCAAGGGTCAAATATTTATCTCGAGATTTTGACGATTGAAATAAAACAAATAAATTTAAATTATATTATTTGTGCTAATAATATTTTTATGCAGATTATATATGGAAGGTAATAAATAAACAAGGCAAAGTCCTACAATTTCAAGGATCATGAAGACTATTGAAGACCTTAGTGGTTAGATTTTTAGGATTCATTGTAGGATAGAGAGAACATCCGTTTATAAGCACAAAATTAATTTCTTCTCTCTTCATCAAAAGGATTTTTTGAAAATAACTCTTTAAAAATCAAAAGCTTTTTTCGTTCCTTGATTATCTTACCTAAAATGGAAGAGATCATGTTTCAATCGTTTTTGGTAATAAATATCTTTAAAAAAGCTTATTTTTTCGAAAATTATTTTCATAAAGGTTCGAAATTTATTTGCTTATCCAAATTAAAGAGACTGTGTCTCAAACGATTTTGGTAATAAGAATAAATCGAATAAGATTTTTATGCTCTTCATTTCCGGAAACAAATTTTTAAAGAGATCCAAAATCTTGATTTTATCTTCTTACCTTATATGAAAGAGATTCTATCTCAAATCGTTTTTGGTAAATATTTATTTCAAAAAAGATTTCTTTTATTTTCAAAAATCTTGTTCTTAAAGGAAAGTTAGATTTTCTCTTATTCGCTTACCAAAAAGAAAGAATATTAACTTAAAAGAATTTTTTTTAACAAAGATCTCCGTATCTTCTAAAAATGGAAAGTCAATATTCTGATTTGAAAAAGGGATTTTACTTTCTAAAAATGAGATTATTATCCCTCTCTATAAAAGGCGTCTTTTCTTTAAAAGACATGGAAGAAAAAAAGCTTTTAAGAGTGTTCGTCCATTGATCATATTTTTTCTCTCAAAACTTATTCTCAACCCCCTTTATTTCTTTTCATCTTAATACTTTACGTTTTATCTTTAAAAGAGAAAAGAAATTTTATAACAACTTCTTTTGAAAAATAGTTCTGATTTCTAAAACGATTTTCTAATCTTAAAAACTGTTTTTCCTGTGCATATATTTGCATTTCTGTCTGTCTATGTAGATTATGATATCTTTAGTAGACAGGTTTTAATTTGATAAAAATTTGTGTAGTAGCTTAGGTGAAAAGCTATTGTGAAATAGGATATCAAGCTATATTCTCTGTGAGAGATATTCTAATCTCTTGATTTAAGTTTCTATTCTCTGCCAAAAACAGAAAGGGTTGAGGTTAACTAGAACCTTTGAAAAATCTAGTGGGACAAAGGGTAGAGGTAGGAGTTGATCTATTACCTTGTACTGCTGGTTTGTCTCTTACCCTTGAAAAGAGATAACATAGTTGAGGATCTCAAGATGAGTCTTGGGGAGTGGAAGTAGGCGAGTTAGTGCCGAACCACTATAAATCACTGTGTTAATCTTTTTATTTTTTGAAGGTTTGCTTGATACTATTTTACTCACACACTTCTGTTTATATTTTAGAAATGCTAAAGTTTTTAAAGGTTTTGATGTTCTAAATTGAAATAAGCTTTATCTATTACTGAACATTAGAACTCTGGACTTCTGCATAGTGAAAATACCATGTTCTAAACTGTTCTTCTATTTTCAGTATATTTCACTATTTGGGTTTCTAATCAATTTTCTAATCTTGATTAAAGCTTTGTGAAGCAGTTCAGAATTCAATAACTGTCTCTCACATAGTCTTTTATATTTATCTAAACTTTATGAGGATGTTCTAAACATAATAGCCTTCCTTCATAAAGAAGTTTTAAAATTGAACAAGACATTGTGAACCAGTTCTAATTGATAACTGCACTTTGCAAAGTCTTTCTACTTTTTGAATAGAGCATTGTGAGAAACTTCTAATCACAATAACTTACTCTCACTAATGCATCATTTTTTCGCTGTATCAGAATTCTGAGTTTTGATTTTAAAGTTAAATTTTTTATTTTTAGAAAATCCAATTCACCCCTCTCTTGTGTTGTGCCATACATATTCAGGTCCCACAATCTGGTATCAGAGCTTTGGCTCTTTTCTTACCAAAGCTTAACAGCTTAAGAGATATGATCCCATGGCAGCCCTGACAGGCGTTTTTCGCAAGTGTACGAAATCGCAACAAGTAATATAGAGTAAGAAAGTATCGTATCCACAGGGATTGGTTATCAATTACCAAAATTATGTTAACCTATTATTATTTAGACGATGATAGAGGGAATTTGCTATAAAGTAAATAAAATTCAAAGTAAAAGAGATCAAACACAAAATTATTGTGAAAAGAAATCAGGAGATTAAGCTACTAGGGAATTTGATTTCATTTAATTCTATCCAGCTTATTCTATTAGTTCATTAATCAAGTTTAATTGTTCAAGTAGGAGAAAACAACCCTAAAGTCACTAACAAGCTCTCCCGATTTATTGTTAGCGATTCTAATCCAAATTAATCACCTACCTTAATAGAGAAATTAAACATGAATCAGATCAATAGGTTTTATGGTTGTTTTATGAATCCACAACTTAATACTGTATTAACTTATGAAAACCCCCCTTGAGTCAAACCATATAGTTTCCACATCAAGTTATTATTCTCAAGTAATTTATTACCTTGTTCATATCAATAACCCTTCTCCCGAATGTAATTATTGAAATAAATCAATCCAGGGGAATTATTCTGCCTGGAAGCCTTAAGCACAATAATAAATTATAACAAGAACAAAGAAAAATAAATCTAATATTATAAGCTGGAATCGAATTAAATTACATCAAATCCCTAGTATAAAAGTTTAGCTAGACATAGTAATTAAATTAAACTCAATCACACTTGAATCATTCATCATAATTAAAGACAATAATAAAGAAAGAAACAAGATGAAGAGTTTAGAATAAAAACTGTATCACAACTATGTTGAAGGCTTCCTTGAATCTTAGCACAATTATTTGAAGCTTGAAATCTTTGAGAAGAAGAGAGAAGTAAAGTGTACAAAGCAAAACGAGAGAGATAGATGTAGATCCAGATCGATCCTCTCCAGGATTATTCGATCCTCCTTGCTATGAGAAGTTCCTTTCTTTATATAGAGGTCTGAAGGCAAGTCTGACTCCTTTTAGGAAATAGAATCCTTATTTAGTACAAAATCCTTTATAGGAGATCATAACTGTTTAGGCTCTTGATTTCTTCTTGATTAGGACTCCTTTTTCCTTCAAGAATAAGTCCAGGTCTTGTTTAGTGTGTTTAGGAAACTCCTTGAAGTCGGCCCATGTGAGAAAGGCTTGATTTGCGTATTGAATTCATGCTGGTTCTGCCTGGGCAGCACGGGGCGTGCTTCATGGCACGGGCTGGGCGTGCTTTAGTCTGGAAGTCTGGAAGTCTGGCTAGTGAAGCATTGCAGCATCTCGCGCTCGCGAGTTGTAGATTCGCGCTCGCGAGTTCTGGTCGCGCTCGTGCATGTGAAGCTTGCGCTCGCGAGTTGCGTGGCCTAACTCTCTGCCTCTTGTTTGCGCATCTCGCGCTCGCGTAATGTAGAATCGCGCTCGCGAGTGTTGGTCGCGCTCGTGCATGTGAAGTTCGCGCTCTGCCTCTGTCTTGCGCAACTTGCGTGTGCTTCGGGGCACGCTTTAGGCGTGCTGGCCTCTCTCCTCAGGGCTTCTAGCACGGGCGTGCCTTCCAGCACGGGATGGGCGTGCTAGAAGCTTAGTGCCTTGCATTCTACATTTTCTGCGCCAAATTTCTGCAATTTCTCTTAGATCAAGCGGATTAAAGACCAAGGAAGCTTTTAAACATAATTATACTAAAAGTGATTTAAAATTAAATTAAAGAAGTAAAAACTTACTAAAATTCTAATAAAAACTATATTAAAAATACTATAAAATTTACACTTATCAAAATTCCCCAAACTTAAACCATTGCTTGTCCTCAAGCAACAAAACTAAGAGAAAAAATAATTTGACGACACTATTTTAACATGCATGGAGATGATTTCAATAATCTTTCAAGATATCATGATTAGTAAATAAGTGAATAAACTCAGTCGTTCTCCATGCTATTCATATTTAAGCTTGACTTTTATTTTTTGAATAAAGCACATTCATTGAGTAAAATATAAGTTTAAAGAGATTGTCAACACTAATATTTATTCAATTTATGATAAATAGGACATGAATTATCTAAAGAATTTTCAACCTCAATTGATAGTGCAACAGTGGCATTCCCATATGCAGAATTAGTCATTCTTTCTCCACGATTTAAATGCATACAATTAAAAGATCAAAAGGTCTTTATTTTGGGTTGTAATGGGGCTTTCTTGGTGTAAATTTTGCTTAATCAAAAGAAAGGATAAAAGAGTAGTCAAAGAGTACAAAAGATTGTATAATTTTCAAGATTCTATTTTAATCACACTTTTACTAGTTCTAGGGAGTGTCTGTTTTGAAGCTTTCTTACTAGCTAGAGGCATCTTGTGCAAGGTCTTTTCTTAATATTTTGGTACTTTTCTTCCTTGCTTTTCCATTCCTTTTTCATTCTTTTGATTGCTTTTTTACGTGCCCCTTTTCTTGATTCTTTCTTCTTTTCTTTATTTGCTAGTATTGATTGATGAATTCTCCCTCTTTGTTGCTATATTCTAATTAAAAATCGAATCTTTTAGTCATACAATCCTTTGTACTTAGGGTAGGAGATTTGATTTTGGCTTTAATGGCTAGGTTTATTGATGGTGAAGAAGAAAATTGTACGGTTTAAGGCTTCAAAGTGGGTTTCAAAGGTCATATATTTTTGTTTAGGTGGTCTAGGCTATATAGGTGTCAACAAAAATTGCCTAAATCATCTCTTTCAAGATGTAAACATTTAAATTTCTCGCCTCGAAGGAAGTTGTAATTTTTGTTCTAGGAATGCCAAGGTTAAAAATACTTTAGAGTAAAACACACCTTTATATCATAGCTTCCATAAAAATCAGTGTTTTAAAAAAAAATAGAAACAAATAGTTTAGATCAATGAACATGATTGAGTCAAAAATTCAAATTCAAATCTTAAATATGCTAGAATTTAGAATCGACTGTTTTTAACACTCATTACTAGACATGAGAACTTTCAAGCTTACTTGTAATCATTCCAAAAATGTTAAACAAAAACAAAAAAAAAAAAAAAATTTTTTTCTTTTGCCAAAATTCCCTTCCCCCAATTCAATCAATCACATTGTCCCCAATGTGCATAAATTCCCCAAACTTATTGCATTACCAGAAGGAAAACAGTAAGAGAGAAGAAGAAGTCTTACCAACATTGTATTGAACAATACAATAGAATGGGTGTGGGAAGAGTCTTAGCTAAAAGAACAACTAAACATTAAGAACAAAACAAACTACTAAAAAGTTATAAAGAATTCAAATAACAAATAAATTGAAAGTGAAAGCAACCAAGACAATGTATTAGAACAAATAAACAAAAATAAAAACAAAGAAAAGTTAGAAATCCGTCAATTTTCTGGTGGTGGAGGTGGCTGCAGAAGCTGGAGGATGGTCTGGAGTTAGCCTTGCATGGTGTCCATCCGAGAATCAAGACTGCCGTTCATGATCTCAATGGACTGGAAACGGTCTGCGATCATTGTTTCCATCCCGTTAAGGCGCGTGTCAAAGAGGTCCATTCGAGACATCATCCTTGCAAGGACTTCATCGTTCGACATGTTGGCTTGGCCTTGGAACGATGGACCAGCACCGGATGTACCTGCACCAAAAGAAGAGGTAAAAGGTGGAGGATTGTCCTCCTCCATGTCAGCACCGGCTGCGGCCTCTGCTCCTTCATTATCAGAGTCATCCTCTGGAGCACCAACTACCCGATATGCATCTCCTACTTTCTCAATCAACTTCATATGTATCATAACATCAACATCCAATCTAGTACCACGCCCCCCTCCTACACTATCATAATTTGGCCTAGCCGGGTTCCAAATCTGTAGATATCTAGCAATTCGGGTCACAAAACACCCCATCATTATAGCTCCTTTGTCAGCTCTAGCCACCTTCGCAAATCTCTGGCAGAGCCAATACCCAACATTTAATAAAACCCCATTTTCAATCGCCCATAGAAAATATAATTCGTTCAAACCTAACACTCCATCACTTTCACTCCTTCCAAATATAGTATTTGACAAAAATTTATGAATGTACCGCAAGGAAGGTTTTTTCAATTTGGATGCCTTCGAATATCTAGGATTGTAATTTACTTCACCTGTAAAATCTCGCCAAGTATTGCGTGCACTAAAATCACTAGATATTTGGTTTTGACTATTTTCTGTGGGGAAACCGAAAATTTGGCTAATCTCATTCACAGACATTTCAAAATCCTGACTAAGAAGCCTAAAGTTAACCCTGCTCGGTGGTGAATTAGGCAATAACGGAATAAAAGCGCGATAGGAACTCAGAAATTCTAGAGTTAGAGGGGCATAGACTAAGTCCTTCATATCAATAAATTCCCCCCATCCTATTCTCCTAAGAGGGTCGAACACAATATCCCTAAGACCCACTTGCGCTAGGGCAGCCTCATCGATAAATCTATTTGGTAAAATAGGTCGAAGAGATAATTTTGTGTACCTTTCTTGTTGATCGGATGAGGCAAATTCGAATGGAATTTCAGGAGGTGAAGGAGGTTGAGGAGCCGTGGAGGATTTCGTAGTTGAACGCTTCCGAGCAGCAACGGATGATGCGGGTCTGCTACGTTTGTATTTAGGAGGCATTGTTGGAGTTGATTATGTAAAAATTTTGAGTGGAGAGTGTTTGATTTGAGAGAAAGGGAGAAGAAGAGAGCGAATTTGAGAGAAAAGTTGACGGTTAGGGTGTGCGAGGTGGGGAAAAAAGGGTTTGGGGGTGTGCTCTTTGAATAGGGGCGCCAATAACTAAGTTGATCTGATCGTGGCACGGCCGTGCTGATGAGCACGGCCTGGGCGTGCTCCCCTCTGACCTGCACAACAACAAACGAGACGTACCTGGCACGGGCGTGCTCTTCTCTGCCTCTCGTTGGTGCTTTCTCGCGCCTGCGCGTATGAAAGTCGCGCTCGCGTCTTCAGCTCGCAAACTTTCTGTCTCTCAAAGGTGCTTTCTCGCGCCCGCGCGTATGAATGTCGCGCTCGCGACTTCAGCTCGCGCCCGCGTATATGAATGTTGCGCGCGTGACTTTTTCTTGCGAAGCTTCTGACTCTCTTTTCTATTTGTCGCGCTCGCGCTTGTGAATATCGCGCTCGCGACTTGTGTTCGCGCTCGCGTATCTGAATGTTGCGCTCGCGACTTTGCCGTTTTTCTTTGTTGAGACTTGCTTCGTAGCAGGACTTGGGCGTGCCACTTAGCACGGCCAGGGCGTGCTTGGTTCTGGATTTCCACTTTTTCCTACAAAAACTCTTAACTGAACAAAAGAACATTTATGGAGAAAATTTGGGATTTTGACAAATAAAATAGGGAATAAAAAAAATAAAAAATAAATAAATGGACGAAAATTTAATAGAAATAGATGGGTTGTCTCCCATGAGCACTTTTGTTTAACGTCGTTAAGTTCGACGCACTTATCTGAATTTAGGCTAGGCAAGACCAATTGTAGTCTTGATGGGTTCAAAGGTTTCATTATAATAGTTTCTCAAACGTTGAGCATTTACCTTGAAACTTCGATTCGACTTACCATCCACTATTTCAATCGCGCCATGAGGAAAGATTTCCTTGATTGTGAATGGTCCAGACCACCTAGAGCGCAACTTACCAGGAAATAACCGAAGTCTAGAGTTATAGAGCAACACCTGCTGGCCTACCTTTAGATCCCTCATGATAATGCGCTTATCGTGCCATTGTTTAGTGCGATCTTTATATATTTTAGCACTTTCATAAGCATGGAGGCGCAATTCATCCATCATGTTTAGCTGTAACAAGCGTTTTTGTCCCACTTCCTT
Organism: Jatropha curcas; assembly: GCF_041381405.1. NCBI lineage: Eukaryota > Viridiplantae > Streptophyta > Magnoliopsida > Malpighiales > Euphorbiaceae > Jatropha > Jatropha curcas. Next base: position 20,671,713 of record NC_143154.1, read on the forward strand.
GGCATTAAAGTTGAGAAATTGAATGGCCCAAAATGCCTTATGTTCTAACTCTACAGGAAGATGACAAGCCTTACCATACACCATGCGATATGGAGACATACCTATAGGCGTTTTGAATGCCGTTCTGTAGGCCCATAGAGCATCGTCTAGCTTTTTGGACCAATCCTTTCTTGATTGTCCAACAGTGGTTTCGAGGATCTTTTTGATTTCTCTGTTAGTGACCTCTACTTGTCCACTGGTTTGAGGATGATATGGAGTACCTACACGATGAGTGACACCATATTTTGCAAGAAGGGAATCTAAATATTTATTGCAAAAATGCTTACCTCCGTCCGTGATTATTGCCCTAGGAGTACCATGCCTTGTAAAAATGTTTTTCTTGATGAAGCTCATTACACTTTTGGCATCGTTATTTGGAAGAGCAGCAGCTTCTGCCCATTTTGACACATAATCCACCGCCACTAGAATGTATTGATTTGAATAAGATGGTGGAAAAGGTCCCATAAAGTCCAGACCCCATACATCGAAGATTTCGACTTCAAGGATGCTGTTCAGTGGCATTTCATGTCTCTTCGAAATGTTACCTAACCTTTGACAACGATCACAAAGACGAACATAGTTATAAGCATCTTTAAAGAGATTAGGCCAATACAAACCACTTTCTAGTATACGCGCAGCTGTTTTGCTTGCTCCAAAGTGACCTCCACATTCCACTGAATGGCAGAATTTAAGGACACTTTCTATTTCAGTTTCTGGTATACATCTTCTGAAAAGCTGATCACTGCAATACTTGAACAAAAATGGTTCCTCCCAATAGTAGAATTTGATATCATGAAAAAATTTTTTTCTTTGTTGGTAAGAAAAATTGGGAGGAGGAATTTTGCAAACAAGATAATTAACTATGTCAGCGTACCAGGGGGTTTGAGCATTTGCTACTAGAAGAAGTTGCTCATGAGGAAAGCTTTCATTGATTTGTAGCTCGCTTGTATCTTCTTCCCCCAATTCCAGCCTGGAAAGATGGTCAGCAACGAGGTTCTCGGTCCCCTTTTTGTCGCGAATTTCTAGGTCAAACTCTTGCAATAGAAGTACCCAACGAATGAGTCTTGGCTTTGCATCTTTCTTTTCCAGCAAGTATTTGATGGCTGAGTGATCTGTGTAGACTATTGTTTTAGCTCCAATTAGATATGCCCTGAATTTGTCAAAAGCAAAAACAATAGCTAGCAGTTCCTTTTCTGTAGTTGCATAATTTAATTGCGCATCATTCAATGTGCGACTTGCATAATAAATAACATGCAACTTCTTGTCTTTTCTTTGTCCAAGAACAGCTCCTACAGCATGATCACTAGCATCACACATAAGCTCAAAAGGTAAAGTCCAATCTGGTGTAGTGATGATCGGGGCTGAGATTAACTCCTTCTTCAATCTGTTGAAAGCATCTAAACATTCTTTGTCAAAATCAAAAGGTACATTTTTAACTAACAAATTGCAAAGAGGTTTAGTGATTTTGGAGAATTCTTTTATGAACCTCCTGTAGAACCCTGCATGCCCAAGAAAACTTCTTATGCCCTTCACTGTGTTAGGGGGAGGTAGTTTTTCAATTACCTCAATCTTTGCCTTGTCTACTTCAATCCCCTTTTTAGAGATTTTATGCCCTAAGACAATACCTTCACTAACCATGAAGTGACATTTTTCCCAATTTAACACAAGGTTAGTATCTTCACATCGTTGCATTACTAGAGATAAATTATGAAGGCATGCATCGAAGGAAGAACCAAACACAGAAAAATCATCCATGAATATTTCAATAAATTTTTCCACCATATCAGAAAAGATGGACATCATGCACCTTTGAAAGGTTGCAGGGGCATTGCATAGCCCAAAAGGCATTCTCCTATAGGCAAAAGTGCCATAAGGGCAAGTGAAAGTAGTTTTCTCTTGGTCTTCAGGGGCTATAGGTATTTGGAAGTATCCTGAATAGCCATCTAAGAAACAATAAAAAGGATATCCTGCAAGTCTTTCAAGCATTTGATCAATAAAGGGGAGGGGAAAGTGATCTTTGCGTGTTGCCTTATTTAATTTTCTATAATCAATACACACACGCCAACCTGTGACTTTTCTTGTGGGGATTAATTCATTGTTTTCATTAGAAATAACAGTCATACCTCCCTTCTTTGGAACAACTTGGACAGGACTCACCCAATTACTGTCTGAAATTGGATAAATGATGCCGGCATCTAAGAGTTTAATAATTTCAGCCTTGACTACCTCCTTCATGTTTGGGTTCAGTCGCCTTTGGTGCTCGATTGAAGGTTTGTAGTCTTCTTCCATCAAAATTTTATGCATACACACACTTGGGCTTATTCCTTGTAAATCTGAAATAGACCATCCTAATGCTTTCTTGTGCCTTTGTAAAACCTGTAACAACCTTTCCTCTTGATCAAGCGTTAAGTGAGAAGAAATAATAACAGGAAAAGAGTGGTCTTCACCTAAGAATGCATGTTTTAAATGAGGTGGAAGTTGTTTCAGTTCATGCTTAGGAAGTTCCTTTTCTTTTTCATTCAAGGTGCTCGGTTCATTAATGTTATTTTCGACATGCAAAGTGTTTTCCACACATTCATCAACAACATCAATTCTGAAACAGTCTCCATGATCCATAGGAAGTTTACAAGATTTAAGTACATCAAACACAATCTCTTCCTGTCCAACTCTCAGAGTCAACTTACCCTCATAAACATCAATTAATGCTCTTGCAGTTGCAAGAAAGGGTCTTCCAAGGATTAGAGATCCTTCCCTGTCTTCATCAATATCAAGAATAACAAAATCAACAGGAAAGATGAATGTACCTACCTTTACAAGCACGTCTTCTACAATCCCTCTAGGATATTTAATTGAACGATCTGCTAATTGCAAAGACATCCTTGTTGGTTTGAGCTCTCCCATACCTAGCATCTTAAAAACTTCATAGGACATAAGATTAATACTAGCACCTAAATCTGCCAAAGCCTTTTCAAAGTCAAGATTACCAATGTTACAAGGGATAGAAAAACTTCCTGGATCTTTTAACTTTGGAGGCAGTTTGTTTTGGATAATTGCACTGCACTCCTCGGTTAACATTACCGTTCCTTGATCATCAATTTTTCGTTTCTTGCTCAGGATATCTTTTAGGAATTTAGCATAGCTTGGCATTTGAGCAAGAGCTTCAGCAAAAGGAATATTAATTTGGAGCTTCTTAAACACATCCAGGAACTTGAGGAAGCTCTTGTCATCTTGTGCTTTCTTTAATCTTTGTGGAAAGGGGACAGGGGGAACATAGGGTTTCACCTTTTCTTTCTCCTCTAAGTCAATGATAGGCACCTTTGGTTGTTCTTTTTCCTCCTTTTCTTTCCTCAGTGGTTCATCTAATTGTTTGCCACTCCTCAAGGTGATAGCCTGCACTTGTTCTTTTGGATTCTTTTCAGTATTGCTAGGTAACGTACCTTGAGGTCGAGAAGCCATCATGTTTGCAAACTGCCCTAGCTGAATCTCCAAATTCCTGATTGCAGCTTGCTGGATTTTATGGTTCTCCCTGGTTTCGTTCATGAATTCCATGTGTGATTTGGAGAGGGCAGTGAGGAGATCATCATGAGATTTCTTTTCTGGAGGGAGGAAACCTGGTGGTGCATTCAAGGCATTGTTAGGATTACCATAGGATAGATTAGGATGATTCCTCAACCTGTTGTCATATGAATTTGAATATGGGTAATTCTTTCTTCCTTGATTCATCACATAGTTCACTTGCTCTAAAGTTTGTGGATTTAAAGAGTCCATGATGCATTCCCCAATTCCATGTTGTCCATTGCACCTATCACAAATTTGCATAACAGAATTTACAGGATTAGTAGTTAACATGTCCAATTTCCTTACCATGTTATCTACCTTGGCATTAAGTGCTGTAATGGCGTCTATTTCATAGACTCCTGCAGTTCTTCTTCTTTCGGTATTGTTTTGGTAGTGGCTGTTGCTTGCCATCTCCTCTATCAACTCATATGCTTCATCAATACCTTTCTTTTCAAAAGATCCACCTGCAGCTGCATCTAGAGTGATTTTTATATTAGGAGATAGAGCATTATAGAAAGTTTGTACCTGTAACCACTTGGGCAAACTGTGATGTGGGCACTTTCTTAGCAAGTCCTTGAATCTTTCCCAAGCTTCATACAAGCTCTCTTGATCATGATGAGCAAACGTCATTATCTCATTACGCAACTTGGTGGTTTTTGAGGATGGAAAGAATTTAGCTAGAAATTTTTGAGCTAATTCATCCCATGTGGTAAAACTTCCAGCTGGACATGATTGTAACCAGGATCTTGCTTTATCCCTAAGAGTAAAAGGGAAAAGTCTCAGCTTGATTGCATCTTCAGAAACACCGTTTTGTTTGAATGTGTCACAAATTTCCAAAAAATTGGTGATATGAGCATTAGGATCTTCACTAGGCAACCCTCCATATTGAATTGAGGTAGAGAGCATTTGGATAATTGCAGGTTTAATCTCAAAGTTATTAGCTTCTACCCTAGGTCTTGTAATACTTGAGGTTGTCCCATTCAGATTAGGTGTTGTATAATCCCTTAAGGTACGGACCGGATGTTGAAGTGGTGGTCCAACTACGTTCTCGTTTCTGTTTTCGTTTTCATTTTCGTCTACCATGTTTGCTTCTTGTTCGGCTTTTACTTCTTGCGTTTTTCTTGCAGCGTTGAGCCTTCGAAGAGTTCGTTCGATTTCCGGATCAAAGATTAGAGGTTCAGTCCTCCTTGATTTCCTTTGCATAAAACAACCTGGAATAGTACTTAAAAGAAAATAAAAACGAAAGAGTGTCTAAATTAATAACAGGGTAATTCGTATTGATATTGATACGCCAATCCCCGGCAACGGCGCCAAAAACTTGACAGGCGTTTTTCGCAAGTGTACGAAATCGCAACAAGTAATATAGAGTAAGAAAGTATCGTATCCACAGGGATTGGTTATCAATTACCAAAATTATGTTAACCTATTATTATTTAGACGATGATAGAGGGAATTTGCTATAAAGTAAATAAAATTCAAAGTAAAAGAGATCAAACACAAAATTATTGTGAAAAGAAATCAGGAGATTAAGCTACTAGGGAATTTGATTTCATTTAATTCTATCCAGCTTATTCTATTAGTTCATTAATCAAGTTTAATTGTTCAAGTAGGAGAAAACAACCCTAAAGTCACTAACAAGCTCTCCCGATTTATTGTTAGCGATTCTAATCCAAATTAATCACCTACCTTAATAGAGAAATTAAACATGAATCAAATCATTAGGTTTTATGGTTGTTTTATGAATCCACAACTTAATACTGTATTAACTTATGAAAACCCCCCTTGAGTCAAAACATATAGTTTCCACATCAAGTTATTATTCTCAAGTAATTTATTACCTTGTTCATATCAATAACCCTTCTCCCGAATGTAATTATTGAAATAAATCAATCCAGGGGAATTATTCTGCCTGGAAGCCTTAAGCACAATAATAAATTATAACAAGAACAAAGAAAAATAAATCTAATATTATAAGCTGGAATCGAATTAAATTACATCAAATCCCTAGTATAAAAGTTTAGCTAGACATAGTAATTAAATTAAACTCAATCACACTTGAATCATTCATCATAATTAAAGACAATAATAAAGAAAGAAACAAGATGAAGAGTTTAGAATAAAAACTGTATCACAACTATGTTGAAGGCTTCCTTGAATCTTAGCACAATTATTTGAAGCTTGAAATCTTTGAGAAGAAGAGAGAAGTAAAGTGTACAAAGCAAAACGAGAGAGATAGATGTAGATCCAGATCGATCCTCTCCAGGATTATTCGATCCTCCTTGCTATGAGAAGTTCCTTTCTTTATATAGAGGTCTGAAGGCAAGTCTGACTCCTTTTAGGAAATAGAATCCTTATTTAGTACAAAATCCTTTATAGGAGATCATAACTGTTTAGGCTCTTGATTTCTTCTTGATTAGGACTCCTTTTTCCTTCAAGAATAAGTCCAGGTCTTGTTTAGTGTGTTTAGGAAACTCCTTGAAGTCGGCCCATGTGAGAAAGGCTTGATTTGCATATTGAATTCATGCTGGTTCTGCCTGGGCAGCACGGGGCGTGCTTCATGGCACGGGCTGGGCGTGCTTTAGTCTGGAAGTCTGGAAGTCTGGCTAGTGAAGCATTGCAGCATCTCGCGCTCGCGAGTTGTAGATTCGCGCTCGCGAGTTCTGGTCGCGCTCGTGCATGTGAAGCTTGCGCTCGCGAGTTGCGTGGCCTAACTCTCTGCCTCTTGTTTGCGCATCTCGCGCTCGCGTAATGTAGAATCGCGCTCGCGAGTGTTGGTCGCGCTCGTGCATGTGAAGTTCGCGCTCTGCCTCTATCTTGCGCAACTTGCGTGTGCTTCGGGGCACGCTTTAGGCGTGCTGGCCTCTCTCCTCAGGGCTTCTAGCACGGGCGTGCCTTCCAGCACGGGATGGGCGTGCTAGAAGCTTAGTGCCTTGCATTCTACATTTTCTACGCCAAATTTCTGCAATTTCTCTTAGATCAAGCGGATTAAAGACCAAGGAAGCTTTTAAACATAATTATACTAAAAGTGATTTAAAATTAAATTAAAGAAGTAAAAACTTACTAAAATTCTAATAAAAACTATATTAAAAATACTATAAAATTTACACTTATCAAGCCCCACTTCCTCTTACATCTTTAGAAGGTCAATCTGTTTCTAGACCTCCTTTATTTAATGGTTTCAATTACTCTTATTGGAAAACCAAAATGAAAAATTTCATAAAATCAGTTGCATAAACTGCTGGAGGAATGTCATTACTGGTCCTCGCATTCCTATGAAAATTGTAGAAAATGAGAGAGTTAGAAAATTAGAAGAAGAATATACTGATGCTGATTGGAATGATATTTCTATAAATACAAAAGCTATTAATATTCTTCATTGTGCTTTAGATCCAACAGAATATAACAAAGTGTCTGGATCTAAGTATGCAACGGAAGTCTGGAAAAAACTTAGAGTTACCTATGAGGGTATGGATAAAGTGAAAGAATCCAGAATAAATATCCTTTGGAGAGCATATGAAATGTTTAGTCTAAGAGAAGGAGAAACTATTGCTGAACTAAATTCTAGATTTACAAATATAGTTAATCCTTTGAGAACTCTCAGAAAGGAAATTTCAGAGGATGAGCTTGTTAAGAAAATCCTTAGAATTCTACCTAAAAAATGGGATTCTATAGGAACTGTTATGAATTACAAAGACACTCCCGTCACATATGATTATCTAATAGCAGCTCTTGTTTAAGAAGAGATGAAATCTTCTTTGATTGTAGAAAATAAGAAAAAGAAAGGACTGGCCTTGAGAGTAGACTCTAGTGAAGAAAGTTCTTCGGATATTGATAGTGATGATTTAGCACTTGTTGCTAAAAGATTCAAAAAGTTCTATAGAAAGAGTGGAAGGCCAAAGAAAAAGTTTAACAAAAAGAACTTTCCACCCAAAAATGGAAACTTACCTAAGAAAGAACCTTCAGGAGTGGTTTGTTATGAATGCAACAAGCCCAGACATATCAAGCCTAACTATCCTTAACGTAAAAAGAAGTCAAAGAAAGAAAAACTGAAGCAGGCATTCGTAGCCACTTGCAGTAATTCAGATGATTCTAATTCTAAAAGCCAAAGTGACCAAGAAGAAATTGCAAATATCTGTCTAATGGCCACTATCAATTCTGACTCCAAGGAAACCAGCACTCTGACTTCAACACAGAAAGTTAATGAAATAGATGCAACAGTCCAAAAGCGTGAAGAAAGCAATGTAAGTATTTCTGAACCTGAATAAGAAAATGATCTTTTAGATACTTATAATAACCTTTGCAATGAATTTGAAAAGCTTGTTAGAAAGCATAAAGTTCAGAAGAAGGATTTCAGAAAATTAAAAACTGAATGTAATCATTTGGAAGATGCTTTTTATCAAGAAGTTACATGCAAAAATCTTATCATAGAGATCAAAGATCTTAAAGATTGTAATAATACATTTTCTGAAAATCTGGAACACTTTGAAGAAAAATGTAAGAATCTAAATTCTGAAAATGAATCCTTAAAAACTGAGATTAGAATTCTAAAATCAATTTCAGAATCGTCCTCTAAAGAAAAGACAAGTTCTAGCTATGATAGTATTTCTAAACAGAATCATGTTTCTAATAAGAAAAATGTTATTTCTAATGTTGTGACTTTAGAACATCAGAAATCTGACAGTCTCAACAGAAAGAAAAATCATAGTAAGTTAAATCCACCTGTTACCACTAATCCTCCAAGACCCAATATGAGTTGGGTACCTAAATCTCCTTGATCTTTTCAGGTGCCGAAGGAGTGAGCTGAAAATAGAAATGTGGTACATGGATAGCGCTTGCTCTAGGCATATGACTGGTGATAGAAAGAAATTCACTAGATTAGAAAAGAAAGAGGGAGGTACAGTAAGCTTTGGGGACAAAGCAAAAGGAAAAATTGTTGGTATTGGTGTGGTAGGTTCTAATCCTTCAATAGAAGATGCATGCTTAGTAGAAGGATTACATTATAATTTGTTAAGTGTAAGTCAGATTTGCGATAAAAATAGAAGAGTGATCTTTGAACCATCTTACTGTGAAGTTCATAACATGCATGATAATAAAACTTTATTTGTTAGAAAAAGGTTTGAGAATATATACCTAGTAGATCTCTTTGATATGCATAACCTAGACGTATGCTTAGTTTCTGTTGATAATTCTAGTTGGTTATGGCATAGAAGACTTGGACACGCAAGTATGCACCTTATTTCTAATCTAAGAAAGATTTGGTTCGAGGTTTGCCAAAGATGGAATTTGAAAAAGATCACATTTGTGATTCTTGTCAATTGGGCAAACAAACCAGAACATCTTTCAAATCTAAAGGCATGGTTTCTACTTCTAGACCTTTAAAGTTGTTGCATCTTGATTTATTTGGTCCTATTACTCCTTCTAGTCTTGGATGAAAATTTTATGCATTTGTTATTGTGGATGACTATTCAAGATTCACCTGGACACTATTCGTTAGCAAGAAGGATGAGTCATATGACATGTTTGTTCATCTTTGCAAGAGAATACAAAATGAGAAAGGATACAACATCTCTGCAATTAGAAGTGATCATGGAGGAGAATTATAAAATCAGAAATTTAATGCTTTTTGCAACGAACCAGGAATCTTCCATAACTTCTCAACACCTAGAACACCTTAACAAAATGGAGTAGGGAACACAAGAATAGAACACTTCAAGAAATGGCCAGAACCATTCTAAGTGATTCTAAATTACCAAAGTATTTTTGGGCAGAAGCCGTTAACATTGCTTTTTATATTCTAAACAGGGCTTTAGTAAGATCTAAACTTAAAAAGAATCCATATGAGCTATATAAGGGTAGAAAACCAATATTGGTTATTTTCATATTTTTGGGTGTAAATGCTTTATTCTAGATAATAAGAAAAATCATCTTGCTAAATTTGATGCTAAATCTCATGAAGAAATTTTTCTAGGATATTCTAGTAATAGTAAAGCATATAGGGTGTCTAATAAGAAAACTCTAGTTGTAGGAGAATCTATTCATGTTGTGTTTGATGAATCTGACTCTACTTCTAGAATTTTAGAAAATGATGATGTTGTAGATTCTAATCAAGAAAAGTAAACTGAACAATCAGAACAACTATAACAACCAGAAAGTGAGCAGAATGTTGATAATCAGGCTGAACTAGAAGATGAACATGAAGATCAGAACGCAACTGAAAGTCAAATGCTAGAAACAGAAAATGAAGATTCTCAATTACCAAAAGAATGGTGATTTCATAAATATCATCCACAAGAGGACATTTTGGATAATCCTTCAGAAAGGATGATGACTAGAGCTCAATATAAGAGATATTTTGGTAATGTTACTTTTGTTTCTCAATTAGAACCTAAAAATTTAGAAGATGCTCAAAATGATGAAAGTTGGATTCTTGCTATGCAAGAAGAGCTAAATCAATTTGAGATAAACCAAGTTTGGAAACTTGTTTCTAGACCTAAAAACCATTCTGTTATTGGAACAAAATGGGTGCTTAGAAATAAGCTTGATGAACAAGGTAATGTTGTGAGAAACAAAGCAAGGTTAGTGGCTCAAGGGTACAACCAAGAGGAAGACATCGATTTTGATGAAACCTTTGCCCGGTTGCTAGACTTAAGGCCATTAGAATGCTTTGTGCATTTGCATGTTTTAAAAACTTCATGTTATATCAAATGGATGTGAAAAGTGCTTTTCTAAATGGTTTTCTAAATGAAGAAGTGTATTTAGAACAACCTCCTGGTTTTGAAGTATATGATAAACCAAATCATGTTTACAAACTTACTAAAGCTCTTTATGGTTTGAAACAAGCTCCTAGAGCTTGGTATGAAAGATTAAGTAAGTTTCTATTAGAAAATGGTTTTTCTAGAGGAAAGGTTGATACAACACTATTTATCAAAAATAAAGCACATGATATTTTAGTGGTACAAATCTATGTTGATGACATAATCTTTGGTTCTACTAATGATCTTCTTTGTAAGGAATTTTCTAAGATTATGCAGGATGAGTTTGAAATGAGCATGATGGGAGAATTAAACTTCTTCCTTGGACTCCAAATCAAACAATGTGAAAATGGAATGTTCATAAACCAAGTATACTAAGGAATTGCTGAAACGGTTCAAGATGGAAAATGCCAAGGTATGTAGTACACCAATCAGTCCATCCTTAAAATTAGAAAAAGATGAAAAAGGTAAGAATGTGGACATCAAATTGTTTAGAATTATTATTGGTTCTTTACTATATCTAAGGTCAAGCAGACCTCACATTCACTTTAGTGTTCATTTATGTGTTAGATTTCAATCGTGTCCCAAAGAATCTCATTTAATTACAGTAAAAAGAATTCTAAGATATCTTTGTGGAACTTCTAATCTGGGTCTATGGTATTCTAAAGGTGATACATTTGATCTTGTTGGTTATAGTGACTCTAATTTTGCAGGAAGTAGAATAGATAGAAAAAACACATTTGGAACTTGCCAGTTTCTAGGTAGCGCCCTTGTATCATGGTTTAGCACAAAACAGACATCTATCGCTCTTTTTACTGCAGAAGCAGAATATATTACTGCTGGAAGCTGTGTTGCACAAGTTCTATAGATCAAGCAACAATTGGCAGACTATGGTCTGAAATTAGAAACGGTACCAATTAAATGTGACAACATAAGCGCCATCAATTTATCCAAAAATCCAGTCCAACATTCTAGAACCAAGCAATTGGCAGAAAAGCAATTGGCATAACTTCATACGTGATTGTTTTTCCCCGGAGAAAATCGTGGTTTTTTATTTGGTGTACTTGAATACTTTATTAAAAAAGTGATAAAACCCTTTTGGATGTGCGAATGCCGATAAATCGGTCTTATAAAATATTTTGAGTCGCCACCCATTGTTTTTCGGTAATGGGACCGTTTCCAATTTTAATTTATAAAATGACTCCATTTAACCCATTTTTATTTAAGGCTAATTATTTGAAAAACTGGTCAGGCGTACCAAGTACGATTCTAGGTAAGGCAATTGGGTACGTCGGCCCATTGGAAGCCGACGCCAGGAAAAACCGGCCTCTTTTAACCTACGATTTCTAAATTGATTTTATTTTAGAAAAAGCCAATTTATTTGAACCCAACCCGAGCGAATCGAACCGAGTTCCTATGTGGAAAAGTAATTAACCGTCCCAATTAATTTCATCCATTGCATTCATCACAAATAAGATATATCATCCACCATCCATCCATAACACATACTAAAATAAAAGAAAAGACCCGCTCTTGCCTTATGGTTAAAGGCGGGCCACAAACCGAATTTGATAATATGATAAGCAATAAATAAAAAGAAGTAAATCCTAAAACCTCAAAATCATTAATAATTAGTTGATTTGGTTTGATTAAATCTTAATTTGCCCATGTTTGATCATTTTCTGAGTTAATATTAAAATCTACCTAATAATATGAAATTAAGGTGAAGTAAGGAAAATACACTGAAATCATGAGACAGTTGCGTCACGCAGGTGTTCCGTAAGGAACAGTCGCGTGACGCGACTCCCTTCATTCATCCTGGAACTTTAGAACAGTCGCATCACACGGGTGATCTATGAAGAACACTCGCGTGGCGCAACTCTTATTGTGTTACTGGAAATTGGAACAGTTGCATCACGCGGCTGTTCTATGAAGAACGGTCGCGTGACGGAACTCCTAGCTGCGTGGCAAAACTATTCGCGACTTATTAATATTCTCAGTTTCATTGATTATTCATCCGAAATATCACCTTAAATACAAACATATCATGGGTTTGCGAATAGTTGCGTTACGCAGGTGGTCCAATCCATATTAAAGACTTTTGGACACGAACAGTCGCGTCACGCAGGTAGTAGCTGCGTGACGCGGCTGCTCTGGTCCGCAACTACCATTCAAATCCCTTTTTTATGTGTTCTTTTTACCGACAGGGGCTTAATATAACTCAGAAACACTCAAATATGGGCGAAATGTGGTTTAATCAAAACCAAACTAACTAAAATACTAAGAAAATGGGATTTTCACAAATAAATAACTAGCTAAAGAAAAGTGCAAACAAAAGGGTTTAGATGATTACCTAACCCTCAGATTTGAGGATTGCATACGATATGGTCGATCTAAGAATGAAGCTTCACGATTCCAGAAAGATTCAACGTCCAATCTTAACAATAAAAACCTTTCTTTTCTTTTCTTTCTCTCTTACTCTTTTTTATGTCCTTTTTATATTTTCAAGTTTTTCAATCTATGTGCCTAATAGCTTGATCTTCCTCAAGGTTACTCACTGGAGTCTTTGGGGAAAACCCTAGCCAAAGTCGTTTTCTTTTTGTCTAAATGCCTTAGTCTTTTTGAGAGAAAATGAGAAGAGTTTTTAAAGTCTCTAAAAAAAAGTCCCGTTTTTGCTGTGTAATGCAGTATTTATATGGTTAGGGCGACAGGGCAGTCGCGTCACGCAGGTAGGAGCTGCGTGACGCACCCGTAAGCCTGCGTGACGCGACTTACTTTTCGTACAGTTGCCACGTATCCATACAAACAGTGCAGGCCACTGCACGGGCGCGCACCAAGGGTGTCAGACCCGTTAGAGCTGCGTGACGCAGCTAAAAGTGGCGTCACGCAGGTGATAGCTGCGTGACGCAGCCCTAACATGGGTCAGGCTCCTTTGGGCGGTTTGATTCGATTTTTGATTCAGACACCTCTGGTTTATTGTGAAGCCTCATCCTTTGTCCTCATATCATCATTGGGTCAGGTGGAGGCTTAAATCCACGCGTCAACAGTTTGCCCCCCCACTTTACCATTAATTGTATAAACGATTAATGTTAAAGTGGCCTATTGACGCGTCTTCTTTCAGGCAATCCTCTCGAAGCTTGGTTGGATCGGTTCGGAGAAGTGCTGAATCAATCATCTGGTCACCTCCTAAGCTCGGTTTGATTGGCTTTGTCGGCTTCCATGTAATCTGAAGAGACATCCTCGAAGCTCGATTTGATCGGCTTGGAAGACACCTTTGGGGCTCGGTTTGATCGGCCTGAAGGGTTTTGAATGTTGCTTTGATAACACAGTCTTCGAAGCTCGGTTTGATCGGCTTGAAGAACTTTGGTCTGGCCACCTACTCAGCTCAGTTTGATCAGCTTTGTCGGCTCCAGTCGGTTTTGAAAAGGCATCTTTGAGGCTCGGTTTGATCGGCCTGAAGGATTTGAATGGATTCTCTGGTCACCTCGTCAGCTCGGTTTGATCGGCTTTGTCGGCTCCCATTGAATCTGTGAATGACTCCAAAGCTCGGTTTGATCGGCCTTGAAGACACCTTCGAGGCTCGGTTTGATCGGCCTGAAGAATTTGAATTGATCCTCTGGTCACCTCCTTAGCTCAGTTTGATCGGCTTCGTGGGCTCCCGTTGAATCTGTGAATGACTCCAAAGCTCGGTTTGATCGGCTATGAAGACACCTTCGAGGCTCGGTTTGATCAGCCTGAAGAATTTTGTATGCCCTGGTCAACTTCGCAATACACCATCATTGACTGGGAAGAGAACCCAAACAGCTTCGCAATACACCATCATTGTTCGGTGGGAGAATTGAAATTGGCCTGATTAGCTTCGCAACAACACCATCACTAATCAGTAAGAGAGTTGACTCGATTAGCTTCGCAACAACACCATCACTAATCGAGAAAAATAATCCAAACAGCTTCGCAATACACCATCACTGTTCGGTGGGAGAATTGAAATTGGCCTGATTAGCTTCGCAACAACACCATCACTAATCAGGAAAAGGATTGACTCGATCAGCTTCGCAACAACACCATCACTAATCGAGAAAAATAATCCAAACAGCTTCGCAATAAACCATCATTGTTCGGTGGGAGAATTGAAATTGGCCTGATTAGCTTCGCAACAACACCATCACTAATCGAGAAAAATAATCCAAACAGCTTCGCAATACACCATCACTGTTCGGTGGGAGAATTGAAATTGGCCTGATTAGCTTCGCAACAACACCATCACCAATCAGTAAGAGAGTTGACTCGATTAGCTTCGCAACAACACCATCACTAATCGAGAAAAATAATCCAAACAGCTTCGCAATACACCATCACTGTTCGGTCATTGAAGGTGTCCTGATTAGCTTCGCAACAACACCATCACTAATCAGTAAACAGGATTGACTCAATCGGCTTCGCAATACACCATCACCGGTTGGCCTGAAAAATTTTCAAAAGAAAAAGAGCAATATCTGTGTACAAACAGACCTTGCCTTTTGTTAGAAAAATGTTGGGGCATCACATGCCCCCATGCATTAATAATCAAAAACTTTGAAATTTGAAATTTTGTATCAAGGCAATTTCTGTGTACAAACAGATCTTGCCTTGTCCAAAGCTCAGTTTAATCGGCTTTGTTATGCACCTCCTCAACTCGATGTAGTCGGCTTCAGAGGGTTTGAAAAGAGTGCAAAGCACAGTATAGTCGGCTTTGTTACCCACCTCTTCAGCTCGGTGTAGTTGGCTTCAGAGGGTTTGAAAAGAGTGATTTCTGTGTATACACAGATCTTACCTTTATTAGATGTTTGGAGTGTCAACGGCTTCGAGAAACCATCACCGGTTGACCTGAAAATACTTGCAAGAGAAAAGAGCAATTTCTGAGTGTAATCTAGTAGATTTGATGATTTTTGCCCCCTGTGTGGTGAGTAGATGACATTATTGAAGTAGACGAGCCACACACTAACTCCGGATTGATTGATTTTTGATTTGATTTTTCTTTTTTATTTATTACAGTATCATTTATATGTTTATTTCTTACAACTTGTGAAATCTGATTCCTACATAAACACAACAATACAAAATAGCGGTGTCCCATCTTTTCACAAGAGTGGTCCACCTTGTTAGTGATCAATGAACCAAATCATTGTAAATGAATTAATGGAATGAAATGAAATAAAGGACAAAATAAGGAACATAAAGTGAAGCACGATAAAAATTGATCAGAAACTGAAGTGGATCGTAATACTTACCTGACAGGACGGTCCACTTGGTTAATACGGACGTAATGGCTCAACCACCCTTTCTTGGTTGATGCGATCATGAAGGCTCAACCTCCTTATTGTACAAACCGTCCTTCTTATTAACGCAGGCATAAATGTCCACCAACTGGAGCGACCTATGCATAAATGCTCTTCCAACCACTATTGACGATAAATATCAGGTCTGATAATGAAGGTGCTTCGTTCATGAAACCCTTTACACTTCTATAAATGAAGGCTTCCTTTTACGGCCTCTTCACACCGAGCATTCAAAACAAATCCATTCCTTAGATAATCCTTTTCCATGGCTTTCAGGAACCAAGTTTCATCCTTCGTCCAATCCATCCCTGACGACTTATGGCAGATTCCCCCTATGGACCAACTTGCCTGGTTGAAATATTTCAAAGACCTAAAACCCAACCATGGCTTCTTGTCTTGGCTCGTTACGCACTTCAACCCTAACACCATGGTTTTCCGGTTTGAAGATGCTGAAATAACTCCGACCTATGAGGAGATGTGCGCCGTGATGGACCATCATCCGACACAAAATGAAACTCCGGCCCTGCCCCCAGGACCCAGATATGATCTAGCCGAAATTGCGGCCCTGTGCCCGGTTTACCTTCCTGACGGCATAAACACGAATCAAGGCCTTCCTTTACAGCCGTTTCTGAGTAAGGTTCTGGCCATGGATCTAGATCCCTCTTGGATTCGAGCTTGTTGTTTCTTGCTGTTGAATGTGTATGCCATGAAGAACCGTCAACCCGGAGTTGGAGACTTTCGTCTTTTGACAATTGTTCGTGACATGCAACTGTATCATCGTACCGTATTCATGATGATCATGGGAGAAACGATGTGCTGGGTCAAGGATATTGCCCTTCACATCACCAACTTCAATGTCCATCATCGCGGTTGTCCACTGCTATTGCAAGCCTGGGCTCTAGACAAATTAAGCCTCATTCCTGCAGTTCCAGCTCGCTTAATTCCAACCTACGGGGCTGCCATTTTTCAGTCTCGGTCTCGAAGACGCATTGATTTTAGTGATAATCCTACTATTCGGTGGACTTGTCCTTGGTGGAGGATTAGATTGGTCACGACCGGAAGTATGAATCTCAACTATGTGTTGTATGCCAGTCTAGACCGTTCCATGGCCTATTTTCCTGACAGGATCAGCCGTCAGTATGGGATGATACAGCGTGTCCCCCGAATCCATAACTTTGAGAGCGGTCTGATAACATCACATCTGTTGACCCATTTGGCTGACCGTTGGCGAGATCGAAACACCATATATTTAGATGAAGGAACGATGCAAGACACCGTGACACCCGCATATGCCAACTGGTTCTTTACCCCATAACGATGTTAGGTTCTGCAAGGATCGGTGTCTGATGGTAGCCCCTACTGGAATAAATGTCGTTGTTGCTTTCTCTGCCTTCTTTTTCCTTTTCTATTTTTTTGTATTCCCGGGCCATAGGTTCCCAGTTAATGTGTCTTTTTTCTTTCAATTACTGACTCTGGCGATTATTTCTTTATTAAGTTCTGCTTTCTGCATATAAGGACAGCAAAAGACAACAAAACTTTTCTTTCGAACTTATTTGTTGTGTTAGTTATTTGGGCCCACTGCCCCTGGTAATAAATGAAAGCTTATAAAAGAAAAATGAATCATTATTTTTAAAGGCAGAAGCTTACACTGGGAAACAAAAGAATGGGGGGACTATTTTATTACCTGCACAGATCAAACAAAAACAATATATGCAACTTCTTTATGTATGCATGAACCTATTTAAGCGCTAGGGATTTTATTCATGGTTTTTCTTTATCAATCCTTCCAAGGAAGCCACCGAGAAAATAGCATTTGACGTCCTGATCACCGTCTGAGAGAATCCAACACTCAGGGAGGACCAACAACCAAAAATCTTCAAAACAATCATGCATTCATACAAATCATGCGATTATAACTTAACAAATTTGCCCGCTTTATGAGATTATCAATTCCCCCACACTTGGTTCTTTGTTTGTCCCTAAGCAAAATATTCATCTCTTTTTTTATTTTTTTTATTTTTATTTTTATTTTATGTTGACCATGTTTATTTTCACTCATTGATTTGGACTTCTAAAGTAATATACCAAAAGATAAGAGATTGATTTGATTTTGAACCAAGTATTCTAAGTGAACATGGCATCTAAAACTTCAATTTAGCAAACAAAGTCTAAAGTTTAAAAATCTAGCCCAACTTTAAAACATGAGATAGGCAATCCTCCTGCCTTTAGAATGCAAAATAGGAAGAATTTAGGACAAGTTTAGCACACATGTAATGTTTCTCATCTCAAGGTATTTTTAGGTAACCTATTTCTATCACACAAAGTGGTTGCATTTTTGTTGACGCGTGGATTTATGTCCCACCGAACCCGATGATGATATGAGGATAAAGGATGAGGTTTCACAATAAACCAGAAGTGCCTGAATCAGGAATTGAACCAAACCGCCCAAAGGAGCCTGACCCATGTTAGGGCTGCGTCACGCAGCTATTACCTGCGTGACGCCACTTCTAGCTGCGTCACGCAGCTCTAACGGGTCTAACACCTTTGGCGCGCGCCCGTGCAGTGGCCTGCACTGTTTGTATGGATACGCGGTAGCTGTACGAAAAGTAAGTCGCGTCACGCAGGCTTACGGGTGCGTCACGCAGCTCATACCCGCGTGACGCGACTGCTCTGTCACCCTAGCCATATAAATACTGCATTACACAGCAAAAAGGGGACTTTTTTTGAACTCTTCTCATTTTTCTCTCAAAAAGACTAAGGCATTTTAAAGGAAAAGAAAACAATTGCGATTAGGGTTTTCCTCAAAGACTCCAGTGAGTAACTTTGAGGAAGATTAAGCCATTAGGCACATAGGTTAAAAACTAAAAAAAAGAAGAGAAAAAGAAAAAGAACATAAAAAGAGAGAAAAGAAAAGCTTTTATTATTAAGTTTGGACGTTGGACATTTCTGGGATCGTGAAGTTTCATCCTTAGATCAACCATATCGTATGCAATCCTCAAATCTGAGGGTTAGGTAATCATCTAATCCATCTTTTTGCACTTTTAGTTATTTATTTGTGAAAACTTCATTTGCTTAGTGTTTTTAGTTAATTTGGTTTGGGTCAGATTACATTTTGCCCATTTTTGAACGTTTTTGGATCATATTAAACCTTTGTTGATAAAAAAGGACACGTAAAAAGGGGATTTGAATGGTAGTTGCAGACCAGAGCAGCCGCGTCACGCAGCCCCTACCTGCGTGACGCGACTGTTCATGTCCAAAAGTCTTTAATTTAGATCGAACCACCTGCGTGACGCAGCTATTCGCAGACCCAGGATACTTTTGTATTTAATGTGATATTTTGAATGAATAATCAATAAAACTGAGAATATTAATAAATCGCGAATAGTTCTGCCATGCAGCTTGGAGTTCCGTCACGCGACCGTTCTTCATAGAACAGCCGCGTGACGCAACTATTCCAATTTCCAGTAATACAATAAGAGTTGCGCCACGCGAGTGTTCTTCATAGATCACCCGCGTGACGCGACTGTTCTAAAGTTCCACTATGAATAAGGATACCGCGTGACGCGACTGTTCTTCATGGAGCAGCTGTGTGACACGACTGTCCTAAAAATTTCAGTGTGTTTTCCTTATTTCACCTTAATTTTATATTATTAAGTGGGCTTTAATCTTAATTCAAAAATGATCAATCATGGGCAAAATAAATTTTAATCAAATCAAACCAATTAACTTTTAATGATCTTGAGGTTGTTACATTTTATTTTTTTTATTATTATTCATTGTTCATTATATTGTCAAATTCGGTTTGTGGCCCGCCTTTAACCATAAGGCAAGAGCGGGTCTTTTTATCTTATTTGATGTATATTATGGATGGATGATGGATGATATGCTTTATTTATGATGAATGCAATGGATGAAAATTGATTGGGACGGTTAAGTGATTTTCCACATAGGAACTCGGTTCGATTCATCCGGGTTGGGTCTAAATAAATTGGCTTTTTCTAAAATAAAATCAATTTAGAAATCGTAGGTTAAAAGAGGCCGGTTTTTCCGGGCGTCGGCTTCCAACGGGCCGACGTACCCAATTCCCTTACCTAGAACCTCATTGGTTCGCCTGACCAGTTTTCCAAAATAAAAGGCCTTGAATAAAATGGGTTTAAAATGGAGTCACTCTTACAAAAATAAAAATAAAAACGGTCCCATTGCCAAAATAATGGGTGGCGACTTAAAATGTTTTATAAGACCGATTTATTCGGCATCGCATATCCAAAAAGGTTTTATCGCTTCTTTTCTAAAATATAAATAAATAAAAAATAAAAAACAAAAATTTTCCGGGGAAAACAATTTTATGCTCCGTACCACTTGTACTGCATTTTTTTTATGGGAAAATAAGCACAAAGTGGTTGCATTTTATGCTCCATACCACTTTTCATTAAAACGGACTTCCGTTACTTCCTCAACCTTGATTTTTTTTTCTGGCAATACCCTCATCCTTTATTGACTTGAAACATACTTGTATCATGGCTTTAGTTTCCCTTTTCTTCCTACTTCTTATTCAAGTGAGGATTCATGCTTCTCTTAAGCCAAAATTATGTCTAGGTTTTTTTTTTTTTTTTTTTTTTTTTTTTTTTTAACTAGAGATTTACAATTTTGCTAAAGAAACTTCACATGTCATGTTTCAAACCCTGATACCTGAGTTCATAATCAAATCTAAACATATGATCAGTGGTATATTACTCAAGACTTCCATTTCAAAAAGTGAAATATAAGCATATCAACATTTAGGGACCAAACATTGAACTAAGGTGCAAAAACCCTTTTTTTTTTTTACCAGACGTTGACCGGGCTGTCGATGCCAAACTCTCGAAGTGATTTCCTGGGATGGATCAATTCTGGCTGATAGATACAAACACCTGAGTTAAAAAGGGTCCTGCATGTATGCATGAGAAAATGGAAGCACATAGGATGAAAAATGCAATTCTAATGTGCTAATAACCAGTATGGAAATAAGATCTCATTTTTGACGACTGGACCCAAAAATTCGGTTTGAATAACATGGCAATAACTTATTTATATTTAAACATTTCAGGCATTATCTGTCGTCGACCGTCCATTTTTGGAATTTACAGTCGACTATTTTCTCTCAAGTCCCTAACTTTTGCCTTGGAATGAAAGAATCTCCAAGCGGGATTTTTATTATTATTTTTTTTGTGTCCTTAATTTTTGCCTTGGAATGGAAGAATCTCCAAGCGGGATTTTTCTTATTTTTACTTTTTTACCTTTTTTTTTTTGTATCCTTACTTTTTGCCTTGGAACATATGGTCCCAAGCAGGATCTCGTTTTGTTTTGTTACAAATTTTGTAATCTCTTGCTCACTTATTTTCAGATAATGCGAGAAATGTGACAATACAATGGAATCGCAACCCCCTTATAACTCCCTTTTCTTTTGGGTATTGATTCACTATAAGTGATTGCATTATATTATTCAAAATGAATTTGAGGTCCAGTCTCAAAATCAAGGTTAAACGTCCATACCGAAAATTAGCTCTTATTAATGCATGGCTGAAAAGAAAAATGTTACATGGTGCATGAATGTCACAACATATGTACAGTTTATAACAAACAGGGGAACGGGAGTTAGGAAATGCATGCCTTCCAACCTTATTTCCCCCACACACGGATTCCATTGGTATAAATTCCGACATCTGTTTCCTAGGAATTGGTCTAATCTCGACAACCAACATGGGGTTTTGAGATTGACGATATAATCTCTCGGAAATGAATGCGATATAACAACAGCAAACAGAATTGGGTGCACCTTAGGGGAAGTAACTAAGGCTTTTAACTATGTGCATTGGCTTTAGTCTTATTGGGTTTAACAAAGTCTGGGTTCCGCAAACAGGATTCGGGCTTTGTTGGGCCTACTCCTTTTGACGCACCCTTAAGGTACTAGGCTTGCGGGTGGTAGTAATGTTAATTCTCGGATGGATGCACCTAAAACGCAAGGTCTAGGCTAGATCCACCGTCAAACTTAACACCAGTACCGAAGGGTGATACGGGTAGAATGAGATGAGAAGAAAGGAATGTAAGTGAATGCAAGGACCCTAAAAATGAAAGCATTTAAACACATACGGACGGTTAATAATTTTCCATCGGCTTTTTCTAACCGGGGATTAGTGGGTGCACAATCCCCAGTGAAGTCGCCAAACTGTTTTTCCCCGGAGAAAATCGTGGTTTTTTATTTAGTGTACTTGAATACTTTATTAAAAAAGTGATAAAACCCTTTTGGATGTGCGAATGCCGATAAATCGGTCTTATAAAATATTTTGAGTCGCCACCCATTGTTTTTCGGCAATGGGACCGTTTCCAATTTTAATTTATAAAATGACTCCATTTAACCCATTTTTATTTAAGGCTAATTATTTGAAAAACTGGTCAGGCGTACCAAGTACGATTCTAGGTAAGGCAATTGGGTACGTCGGCCCATTGGAAGCCGACGCCCGGAAAAACCAGCCTCTTTTAACCTACGATTTCTAAATTGATTTTATTTTAGAAAAAGCCAATTTATTTGAACCCAACCTGAGCGAATCGAACCGAGTTCCTATGTGG
Source organism: Jatropha curcas (assembly GCF_041381405.1). Taxonomy (NCBI): domain Eukaryota; kingdom Viridiplantae; phylum Streptophyta; class Magnoliopsida; order Malpighiales; family Euphorbiaceae; genus Jatropha; species Jatropha curcas. The sequence goes on from NC_143154.1 coordinate 20,693,986, forward strand.
AAAAGTAATTAACCGTCCCAATTAATTTCATCCATTGCATTCATCACAAATAAGATATATCATCCACCATCCATCCATAACACGTACTAAAATAAAAGAAAAGACCCGCTCTTGCCTTATGGTTAAAGGTGGGCCACAAACCGAATTTGATAATATGATAAGCAATAAATAAAAAGAAGTAAATCCTAAAACCTCAAAATCATTAATAATTAGTTGATTTGGTTTGATTAAATCTTAATTTGCCCATGTTTGATCATTTTCTGAGTTAATATTAAAATCTACCTAATAATATGAAATTAAGGTGAAGTAAGGAAAATACACTGAAATCATGAGACAGTTGCGTCACGCAGGTGTTCCATAAGGAACAGTCGCGTGACGCGACTCCCTTCATTCATCCTGGAACTTTAGAACAGTCGCGTCACGCGAGTGATCTATGAAGAACACTCGCGTGGCGCAACTCTTATTGTGTTACTGGAAATTGGAACAGTTGCATCACGCGGCTGTTCTATGAAGAACGGTCGCGTGACGGAACTCCTAGCTGCGTGGCAGAACTATTCGCGACTTATTAATATTCTCAGTTTCATTGATTATTCATCCGAAATATCACCTTAAATACAAACATATCCTGGGTTTGCAAATAGTTGCGTTACGCAGGTGGTCCAATCCATATTAAAGACTTTTGGACACGAACAGTCGCGTCACGCAGGTAGTAGCTGCGTGACGCGGCTGCTCTGGTCCGCAACTACCATTCAAATCCCTTTTTTACGTGTTCTTTTTACCGACAGGGGCTTAATATAACTCAGAAACACTCAAATATGGGCGAAATGTGGTTTAATCAAAACCAAACTAACTAAAATACTAAGAAAATGGGATTTTCACAAATAAATAACTAGCTAAAGAAAAGTGCAAACAAAAGGGTTTAGATGATTACCTAACCCTCAGATTTGAGGATTGCATACGATATGGTCGATCTAAGAATGAAGCTTCACGATTCCAGAAAGATTCAATGTCCAATCTTAACAATAAAAACCTTTCTTTTCTTTTCTTTCTCTCTTACTCTTTTTTATGTCCTTTTTATATTTTCAAGTTTTTCAATCTATGTGCCTAATAGCTTGATCTTCCTCAAGGTTACTCACTGGAGTCTTTGGGGAAAACCCTAGCCAAAGTCGTTTTCTTTTTGTCTAAATGCCTTAGTCTTTTTGAGAGAAAATGAGAAGAGTTTTCAAAGTCTCTAAAAAAAAGTCCCGTTTTTGCTGTGTAATGCAGTATTTATATGGTTAGGGCGACAGGGCAGTCGCGTCACGCAGGTAGGAGCTGCGTGACGCACCCGTAAGCCTGTGTGACGCGACTTACTTTTCGTATAGTTGCCGCGTATCCATACAAACAGTGCAGGCCACTGCACGGGCGCGCGCCAAGGGTGTCAGACCCGTTAGAGCTGCGTGACGCAGCTAAAAGCGGTGTCACGCAGGTGATAGCTGCGTGACGCAGCCCTAACATGGGTCAGGCTCCTTTGGGCGGTTTGGTTCGATTTTTGATTCAGACACCTCTGGTTTATTGTGAAGCCTCATCCTTTGTCCTCATATCATCATTGGGTCAGGTGGAGGCTTAAATCCACGCGTCAACAGTGATCATGTTCAAAAAGGTGATATAGTGATTGAGTTCATTCCAACAGAAAAGCAATTGGCAGATATCTTTTCTAAACCGTTGAATGAAAGCCAATTTTGCTTAATTAGAAGAGAGCTCGGTATGTTAGTTCTAAACTGCTTTCTATATTTGAAATTAAAAGATTTACTCTGCGTTATGTTTTTAGTATTCTGTGTGATTCAAAAAATATTTCTATCTTAAAAGAAATGCATATTGCTCTGATATGACTTTCTAATGTCATTATCAAGTTCTATCTTTAGAAAAATTCGAAAACAGTCAATTTATTTTTTGTGTGTTTGTTTTACCTTGTTTTCATGTCTTTGCTTTATTTATGTTTTGGCAGTATTATTTTTATTTTTAAATTCTTTAAGACGGTTTGAATTGCCGTAAAACTATTTTTTTATTTTATTCTATCTTGTTAATTTTTTATTTTATTTTATTCTGTCTTGTTAATTTTTTTAAGTGTTTCCCTCTTTCCTAAAGATTATTTCTCAACTTAATCATTTTTTTTTTTTTTTGCTTCTCTATTAAAAACTGCTCTGTCTTCTCTCTTGCCCTCTTGCAACAAAACCCTAAAACGCTTTTTGCTTCAAAACCCTAACAATGGTCAAATCGAGTTCTACCTCTTCCTCCTCAGACTCTCTGACGGAACAAGAACTTCAACTCGTTAAATTATTAAAGAAGTATGAACAAAAGGAGTCGAAACAGAAGAAATCTGTTGAGGAACCAAAGAAAGAAAAGGCAAAAACAAAAAAATCAACGAAACAAGTCGCTAGTTCTCACGCCAAAGGTAAATCTGTTCTTTCTCAATACCCTCTTATGTGTTCTTATGTAATAGACTGGAAGTTCTTTAGGAAGGACGAGTTCAAATTCAGGGAACTCTTTGAGTTCTAGGGATGGATGGATTTTTTATCCTTGAATAGACTGTGTTATGAGAATGAGGTTAAGGAGTTTTATGGTTCTTTTAAAACTAGTGGATCAGAATCAATTTCTATAAAAATTGAAGGAGAAAGCAAAGCGTTATCTTATGCTGACTTGGGCAAGATCTTTAATATACCAAACACTAGGTCTAGGGTAATATTTCTAAGGTTAGCGGATACAAAAACGAAGAATTTTTTAAGAAAATTGTGAAGAAAGGTTCTACAGATAAACAGGGTGTTATTGAATGTTCAAACTTAACTAACAGTATGAAGTGGTTATATAAATAGATTGTGCACTACATTTACCCAAAGAGTGCTTCACTCACTTATGTGAATCAGGTTGAGATGTGCATAATGTGGCATATAACTGAGAAGAAATCCTTCAATTTTTGTCACACCATCTTTGATAAGATGCAGAATAGCCCTAAGAAACTACCCTATGGCATGGTGCTCACCCCTATGTTTGAATTTTTGGAAGTAAAGTTAAATGAAAGTGAGGGTCACAATGTTTCAAAACTAGACAGTGGGTCCTTGAAACTGAAAGACGAAGAAGGAGACGAAGAAAAAGAAAAAGGAATTGAAGAAGAAAAAGAAAAGATAGAAAAAGAAGAAAAAGGAGAAGAAGCTGAGAAAAAGAAGAGAAGAGAAGAAAAAGGGAAAGTTAAGTTGGAGGGTGCAGAAAAGAAAGAAAAGGAAGAGAGATTGGAAGAAAAAGAAAATAAACAAAAGAAGAGAAATTGAAAGAAGAAGAGAAGGAAGAAACAGAGAAAGAAAAGGAGATGGTAACTGAAATTGAAATAAAATCAGAAATGGAAATAGAAGAAGAAAAAGAAAAAGTGGAAGTTAAGACTAAAGAAAAGAAGGATACTAAAAAGATTGAGAAAGAAGAGACTATGGAGATAGAGGATGCCAGTGATGCAGAAATAGAATAATTGGATTTGAGTCAAGAAGAAAAGGAAACTGAGGCTAAGGCAGAAAAAGAATCTGAACTTTTATCAGCACAAAGGAGTAGATAAGCTATGCTGGTAGAATGGAAAAAGAGCTTATAGAAGAACACAATAACGAACTTGATGAGGCAATAAAATAAAGCAAAGCTGTGATTGAGCATAATCAGTCCCTCATTGGATCCTTAGAAAGAATGAAAAACATTAATGAAAGAAAGCTAGCTACTCTAAAAGTCAAGGGAACACCCTACACTCCTGCCTCAGAAAAGCCAAATAGAATAAAGCGCACTGTTGGCAAGCACAGAGTTCATAGAAGAAAGCCTCCATCGCACCCTTCCTCTAAGCGTCCAGAAAGTTCTACTGAAACCGCTTCTGCTCAAAATCTTAGAAGTTCTAAGAGGCTTAGAACTGACCCTAAATCCCTCTGATTTATTTACTTTATCTGTCTATAATTTGTGAAAAAATTTTTTTGGATGTGTTTTTTATCTGTTGTTTCTCTGATCTTTACTAACCCTCTTGTATGATGACAAAAAGGGGGAGAACATAAGATATTTTGATGGTTTAGTACTATGCTAATTGTGTACCCCTCCCCAAAATATCACCGGCATATGAATGCATGTGACTAAGGACAGAAATGCACGTGAATGTATGAGTCGCCACCTTGTTTAATTATTTCAGGGTAAACTAGGAAAAAACCCTAAGTGACTCCATTTTTAATTAACCTAGTTACTAGATTAATTATCCCAATGTTTAAGGCACAGTCTGCGAACCCGAGGTGGATCCCGAGACTATGTCATGCTGATGAACTAACCGATGGATGAATGCTTTGCAAGGTGAATGATGGATTAATGAAATGTTTGTGTGATTTTGACTTGCCGCTCGGGGTGAAATCCCGAACGTGCCTACGTACTTCCGTTTGAATGGAAGATCAAAGTCAACGTAGTTCGATAGGCCTTCTTTGAAGGGCTTTGAATGGGTATGCTTAATGCATGAGTTTGTATGCTTTGTGCATGAGTGTGTATGCTTTGTGCATGAGTGTGTATGCTTTGTGCATGAGTGTGTGTATGCTTTGTGCATTTTGTTTAGGCATTTTGCCAAAAATTGATTGATTTAGGCATTTGTGCCAAAATGGTTCATTTAAGCGATTTGTCGCTAAAATGGTTGATTTTACGGTTTTAAGCCGAAAATGATTGATTTTGAGGCATTTTGCCAAAAATGTCGATTTTAAATGATTTGTCGCTAAAATGGTTGATTTTACGGTTTTAAACCGAAAATGATTGATTTTGAGGCATTTTGCCAAAAGTGTCGATTTTAAGCGATTTGTCGCTAAAATGGTTGATTTTACGGTTTTAAACCGAAAATGATTGATTTTGAGGCATTATGCCAAAAATGTCGATTTTAAGCGATTTGTCGCTAAAATGATTGATTTTACGGTTTTAAACCGAAAATGATTGATTTTGAGGCATTATGCCAAAAATGTCGATTTTAACCGATTTGTCGCTAAAATGATTGATTTTATGACTTTTAGTCGAAAGTGTTGATTTTAAGGCGTTTCGCCAAAATGGTTCGATTTTACGACTTTTGGCCGTAAAAAGTTTGATTTTTTGATTAAGCGGAATTTTAGTTGACGTGCATGCTTTTTATGCAGTTATAGAATGATTGAGAGTAGAAGAGAAGCATGCATGAAGTGCTAAAATTAAATAGGCGGAATTTTATTTACGTACCTGATTTAATCGTCGGCCACTTCTTAACTCCAGATTAAGCTCCTCGTTTAGGTATATTAATTAATTTTTAATTTTTGTTTAATTTTAGTGACCAAATATCACAATAAAAGTGCAATAAAAATTAAATTAAAATGCAAAAAAGCGGTAAAGAAGACGCAAGGAGCGTGAGAGAGAGGGGTTTCGTCCGTCAATACAGACAAGAGGTGTCAAAAACAGCCTGAAAATGGCCTATTTATAGGCCATTTTCGGGTCCCGGGCGGTGGCTGCCGCCGTGCATGGCGGTAGCCACCGCCAGAAAATCTGGGCGGTAGCTGCCGCCCAGGCTCGGCGGTAGCTACCGCCCTGTCGGTGGGGCGAGAGGCCCCGCCCGCGCAGGGCGAGAGGCCCCGCGTGTGCTGGCGGCAGGCCTCGCCCAGGGCGCGAGGGGGGGCCAGGCCCTGTGCGCGGGGCGACAGGCCTCGCTCGCGCGGGGCGAGAGGCCTCGCCCGCGCGGGGCGAGAGGCCTCGCCCTCGCGCGGCGCGGGAGGCCTCGCCCGCGCGGGGCGAGAGGCCTCGCCCTCGCGCGGTGCGGGAGGTCTCGCCCGCGCGGGGCGAGAGTCCTCGCCCGCACGCGGCGCGGGAGGCCTCGCCCGCGCGAGGCGAGAGGTTTCGCCCGCGCGGGGCGAGGGGTCTCGCTCGCGCGCGGCGCGAGGGGCCTCGCCCGCGCGCGGTGTGAGGGGCCTCGCCCGCGCTGGGCGAGGGTCCCCGCCCACGCTGGGCGAGGGTTCTCGCCCGCGCTGGGCGCCAGGCCCCGCCCGCGCTGGGCGAGGGCTGTCGCCCGCGCTTGGTGGGGGCTGGCGCCGCCGTGGCCGGTGCGGCCACCGTGTGTCGCTTCGGGAGCTGTTTTGGGAGTTTCGGACCTCCGAAAAATATTCCGGGACCTGTTCCGCGATCCTCGTAAAATTCCGGACGTTTCAAGTACCATATTGATATATTTTCGGTGAACTTCCGAAATGGCCTCTGGTCCGGCCGGGCTGTTTGCAGTCCGGAAAAATTGGCTCTTTGAGCCTTGTAGCAAATGCACTGTAGCACAATTAAATTTGCTGTAGCAAATTCATTGTAGCACAGTCAAATTTACTGTAGCAAAGTCAACCAATAGGCTTTTTGAGCCTCAAAATTTGAGTATTCACACTAATATGTAGGAACTTTAGTGCTTACATCTTCTTGCTTAGTATTTTATAATCTGTGCTATTTTGTGAGCTATATGTTTTACATGATGAGCTGATTGGTTAGTTTTTAAAACTTAGATTCTTGTTCTAACGTATGCTCTGCAAGTTATACTTAAGATTTCTGTTCTATTTCTAATGTCAGTTTTTATTCTATTCTTATTGCTATGATTATATGCTCCGATTATTTGAAAATAAAATTTTCCTTTCTATTTGTATGTTCTAACATCAATTTCTAAAATTACTTTCTGTTCTAAGTCCCCATAGATGTTTTACTGCACTAACTCAGGGAGAGTTTTATACATGTTCTAACCTGATTCATGATAGAACATATGTCATGTTTAGAACTTATATTTTATTGACATGCATAAATTTAGGGGGAGCACATGTTTTATGTTTGATAAATTTATTGGTTTTTTCATCATCAAAAAGGGGGAGAATGCTGGCTCAAGGGTCAAATATTTATCTCGAAATTTTGATGATTGAAACAAAATAAATAAATTTAAATTATATTATTTGTGCTAATAATAAACAAATTTACTGTAGCAAATGCACTGTAGCACAATTAAATTTGCTGTAGCAAATTCATTGTAGCACAGTCAAATTTACTGTAGCAAAGTCAACCAATAGGCTTTTTGAGCCTCAAAATTTGAGTATTCACAGTTGCCCCCCACCGTCGACCATAAAAATGATTTATGGGAGTCGGTGGTTGTATGAAACGCAAATTTTGTAGGCGAGAATTGGACGCGTCCAGAAGACCCGCCTCTTGGCTATTTGCTTATAAATAGCCTAAAAAGAAAGCTCATTCTCATTCATTCAAGACTTTCTAAGTTAAGGAAATCTCTCAAATTCTCTCAACTTCCTAGGTTTTAAGGTTTCTCTTCTTTCATGGCTTCCTCTGATCTGAGCGGCGAGGAGTACCTGGGGTCTCTGGGGATCTCGCTTGACGAAGTCAACCTTACGGCGGACGCTAACAGTCACGCCTCCGTAACAGGCATCTTCGCCCAGGTACGCCTTCTTTTACTCTGATTATTATTTTTTCGGGCCTTAGGGGCCTAAAAGAAAATAGGGATTGTGGCTTTTCGGGCTTTGGGCCAAATTTGTGAAATTGTGAACTTTGGGCCTCCGTGGCCCGAGTGTGATTTTCGGTCCTTAGGCCGAATTGTGAAATTGTGAGCTTTGGGCCTCTGTGGCCCGAGTGTGATTTTCGGTCCTTAGGCCGAATTGTGAAATTGTGAATTTTGGGCCTCTGTGGCCCGAGTGTGATTTTCGGTCCTTAGGCCGAATTGTGAAATTGTGAGCTTTGGGCCTCTGTGGCCCGAGTGTGATTTTCGGTCCTTAGGCCGAATTGTGAAATTGTGAATTTTGGGCCTCTGTGGCCCGAGTGTGATTTTCGGTCCTTAGGCCGAATTGTGAAATTGTGAATTTTTCTGCGCTTACTGTTTCATGAGCATGCATGCTAAGATATTATCCTTAGTAAGGAACCAAGGACCAAATCTCATATTGTTTTACCTTTTTTAGGATCCTTACATTAGATTGGATGTGGCTGAGATTTCTATGTCCGAAATCCCGATCGAGACATTAGATCCGAACCACCCGGTTGGAGCGATCATCAATCCGTCCCGACTGGGTTACTTGAGACATTTTGATGCTTGCCGAAACAGTCACAAGGAGTTGCTGGGTGCTTTGGCTGAAAGATGGTGGGACACCACCAACACTTTTCATTTTTCCTGGGGCGAGATGACAATGACTCCCGTGGATTTTTCTGTGATTACCGGCATCCCTTTTGGTATTCGGCCGATCGAGTTATACGACGACTGGAGGACAGAAGTTTCCCCTGATCGGATGGTGGAGTTGATTGGTATAGACCTGCCTCGGATTGTCGGGCCAGGCTCCGCTACTCCAGCTTTGAGCGTTTCTAGGCGCTGGCTATACCTCCAGGCCCCCGGTATTTATGCTAGACACAGGCGGGGAGAGCTGACGGCTTCTCAAGTGGCCAGGTTCACTTTGTTGCTGATGTTTGCGTCGACCTTCTGGTCCAACAGGAAAGAAAGGTTCAATCCTTCTATCTTGAAGAGTTTAGAAAATCTAGCCCATCTTACGGAGTACGACTGGGCCGGCGCTATCCTGAGCCGTATGTATGATGATATGTGTGATCTGAGTCGGAGCCACTGCAAACTTAGCGGGACCTACTACTTCTGGGAGGTAATGCAAGCACATTCTGTATATTTTCTGTTTCATTTGCCCTCTTCTGACTCTCGTTTCTTCTTTGCTGCAGATTTGGGCATTTGAATACTTTCCTTATACTCGCCCGGAGCAGATTCAGGCCGATCTCGGATTAGGGCTAGTACCTTTGGCTTGGAGATGGTACCGAACAAATCTTCATACGAGTCGGCATAGGCACTCGCTAAAAGATCTAAGAATCTTCTTCGATACGTGCAGCCCGGCACAGGCATGTATTTAGCAACTCTTGAATATGTTAAATAAAAAAGATTTATTAACACATTTGCTTCTTTTGTAGGTTGAAATGGGGGCGATGGCCACCCATCTACAGAGCTGGATTCAAGTTGATTCTCATTTCCAGCGATCAGATGACTTGCTTCGGCGGAGGGTGATTCTGTCGCATCCGATCTTGAGACGATATTACTTAGGCGAGAGAGTAGACCTTCAAATAAGAGGCTGTCGTTCCATTCCTTATCCTCCTCCCGGGGACATGCGAGCGGGCAAACAGATGATTCTCACTGATGCTCATATTGAGGGTATTCCATATGGAGAGCTCATCTTAGAGGGAGATTATGCTGAGTTCTGCAGACTTTTTCTGATGCAGCCTATTGGGTCGCGGCTTGATGATTTTCAGAGATCAGTTCCCTTCCATCCGCCCGCCACCCGCTCTTCTCGGGCTGCGGGTTCTTCGAGTAGGACTCCAAAGAGAAGGCCTACGACTGATCCTTCTTCTTCTACTTGGGCTGAGGGTTCCTCTCAAGCCGGTCCTAGCCGCTCGGCCGGCCATTCCAGGGCTCCCCGGGCTGTTTCAGAGGCTACCGGGTCGCTTCACTCAGACTTGGCCAATTTACGCCTTCCGTACAGCATTTCCTACCATACTCCAGACGCTTCTTTAGCCTTTCGAGAAGTCCCACTGGAGAATGTGGATCGCTTGGCTCTGCCTTCTGAGGACATTACCGAGGTAAGTAAAAATTGTTAAACCTCTCACAAAAATGATTCATGAGAGATTTGACGTGGATTTGCATTCATCTCTTTTTTTTTTTTTTTTTTTTTTTTTTTTTTTTTGTAGGTTCCTGTCGGATTGATCAATCAAATGATGGAATTGATGCTCGGGATGCAGCAAGAACTGTCTTCGTCCTGGACTCGTGAGGCTTACAGTGATCAGAGAAGGCAGAGGCCCCGTCGCTGAAGTCATGGTTGCTGAATTTTTCTGTTCCCCTTTCTTTTTTTGTACTGAGCTTTATTTTGTACCTGCACTTGGTTAGTATCGAAATATATGTATGCATGCTTATTGTATTTGAAATGAAATGGGAGGACTTCATCTTATAGACAAAATACTCTCTTTTTCCTTTTTTTTCTTCTTTTTTTTTTTTTTTTTTTTTTTTTTTTTTTTTTGTGTGTGTGGCGGTCGCTACCGCCATCATTCGGCAGTAATTCGGCGGTTGCTGCCGCCGTCATTTATTGACAATTCGGCGGCTGCTACCGCCTTCATTCGGCGGCTGCTGTCGCCCTCATTCGGTGCTTTTTCTCCTATAAAGGCTTATTCTTTGTTTCGGCTTTTCACTCATTCCCTATCTTCTCTCTCCTTCTTTTCTCTCCGTGTTTATCTTTTCCAAAGAATGAATCCTTCTTTCAATCATAGCATGCACAGTTGGGCTAGGAGTCTCTCTAAAGTTGAAAAGATCAACTTGAAGAGGTATGGACTCTCTCCTATCATTACCCTTAGGGGGGTAGTAGTCGACTGGGATTTCTTATGGGCTTGCATCAGGCTTTGGGATCCAGAGGCCCATGTTTTCCGATTCGGGGCCATGATGGAGGAAATGTGCCCTCTTTTTGAGGAATTCTGTGCTATCATAGGGTGCGACCCCAATGCCCCTTTGGTCAGGCATGAAGTCAAGATCGGGTATGTTCGGTCGTTTGAAAGTCTGTTTCAGTTCAGCCGACCTCAGGCTAGGGCCATGATTGTTGGAGATCAGAAAGCAGTTCTGCTGCCCCTGATTGATGAGTTCTCGGGGGTCTGTTCAGATGACCCAGACCGGATGAGATTAAGAATGCGGGCCTTGGTTTTTTGCTTATTGGCTGGCTTCTTATTCAACAAGGATCCAGGCTTCGGGGATTTGCGACTTTGTCCCATGGTTCGGCAGATGGAGGACATGGGTTGCATAGGTGGCATTGTGCTGGCAGAAACTATTAGGAGCCTCGACAGAGCCGCTTTAGGCTTCGAGGATTGGACAGTTTCTCCTATTATTCTCCAGGTATTTCCTTCCTTTTTTGTTTTCATTATTATTATTATTATTATATATATATATATATATTTTTTTTTTTTTTTTGACCTATCCCTTTGTAATAGAAAGGATCCATTACTCAGGTTTGGTTAAAGGATCACCTCCAAGTGGTTGCTGTTCCTATTTTACTGCCGTATAATCCCGTTCAGTATCGCATGCGGAGGATCTTAATCACACATCCGTCCACTGATGCATGGACTTCATGGCTGATTGAGTTGGGTCCGAATGAAGTGCTGTGGTTTGTACCCTGGTATGGCATTACCCGCTTTATACAGGTCAGCTCTCGTCATACTCAGGTTTACCTCTTAGGACTTACCCATTGTACTTGGTACTATGCTTCGCGTGCTATGAGGCAAATGGGAATAGATCAGACTGTACCGATCATGGATAATTCTTTATCCGATTCCACCATTACTCCGGGAGTTACCCGAGCTGTCCTTAGAGCTTGGGTTAGAGATCATCAGATGGTTAGGCCTTTACCTAATCCTGCTGGTATTCAGACTTCTCCTGAGTATCGGGCCTGGTTCGTGAATGCTGTCTGGCCGGTTGAAAAGCTGAGGAGGAACGCACTGCTGAGTGCACTTGAGGGTTGGACTCAGGCTGACACTGGTGAGGGGGTTAGGATTGATGAGGAGATTGTGTTGACTCCTTGGACAGGCGAGGCTGGAGAGAGTTCAACAGCTAGGGATGACTCGGAGGACGTTGCCCCACGGAGGCGACGGGCCACCTAGACTCTGATAGGCTTTTATTCTTTGGTTTTGAGATGTATTTTTGTTTCATGGATTTTATTTTATTATTTTTTTTTTTTTTTTGGCTTTTTGCTTGTACTGTTTGGCTTTATTTTTTTTTTTGGAGTGTTGTTTGACTTTTAAGCTTTCCAAGCACGTTCCAACTTTATTCCTTTAAGCTCTAATTTTTGCCTAAGCTGCCCTTCCGGGTTTTCAACTTAGCGAGCTACCCATTTTTGCCTAAGCCGCCCTTTCGGGTTTTCGACTTAGCGGGCCCCGACTTTTTGCCTAAGTCGCCCTTTCGGGTTTTCGACTTAGCGGGTTTTTCTTTGTTTTTTTTTTTTATTATATTATTTTTTTTATTTTTTTTATTTTTTTTTTTTTTTGTTTATTATTTTTTTTTATTAGCAAAGAAGAAAGAATGATGAAATGATGATTTTTATTAATGTTTAGACCGTACCCAATGAGGGCTGCCTACATATCTCCGATATGTAATTTCTTTTTTTTTGAAGAGAATCAGGTCTAATGTAGTTCGTTTTACATTATGCAATGCTTATTACACAAAATATCTTTTTAACTGATCTAAATTACATGGATTCGTGAATTCCAAACCATCCAAATCAGTTAAGATGACGGCTCCGCCAGACAGTATTTTCTTCAACACATAGGGTCCAGCCCAATGAGGGCGAAACTTCCCACGTGGATCCGTGATTGGCTGTCTAATTTCCTTCAGGACTAAACAACCTTCTTCCAGTTTCCGGTCTTTGACCTTCTTGTTAAAATGTCGTGCCATTCTCCTTTGGTAGACTCGAGTTTGGTGGATTGCTTGTAACCGCTTTTCGTCCATGCCCAAGAGTTGCGAATGATAATTCTTCACCCAATCGGCTTCGCTAATCTGACTTTCTTGGATAACTCTTGCCGACTGAACTTCCAGCTCAATAGGCAATACTGCTTCCATGCCATATACTAAGGAATACGGGGTTGCCCCAGTAGGTGTTCTAATTGAAGTCCTATATCCCCATAAGGCATTCGGCAACTGTTCATGCCAAGCTTTATGCTTTTTGACTGTCTTCTGTAAAATGACTTTTATAGCCTTATTTGCAGCTTCCACAGCCCCATTTGTTTGTGGACGATAGGGCGAGGATTTATGGTGTCGAATCCTCGTTTCTTTCAACAAATTAGCAAATTCACCCTGGAAGTGAGCTCCATTGTCCGTGGTGATCTCGAATGGCGTTCCGTACCGACAAAGGATGTTGGTACGAACGAACTGCGCTGCCTTCTTGGCATTCAGAATTGAATAAGAGGCTGCCTCGATCCACTTAGTGAAGTAATCTATAGCAACCAAAATGAACTGGTGACCGTTGGAAGCTTTCGGGTGGATTTTTCCGATCACGTCTATGCCCCAAGTTGCGAAAGGCCATGGTGAAGCAATAGGATTCAAATTGACCGGAGGTTGTCTTTGCAGCTTAGCAAAAATTTGACATTCGTGACACTTCTGCGCGTGCCTCACGCAATCTGCCTTCATGGTTGACCAGTAATAACCTAGGTTCATGATTTTTCGAGCCAAGGCTATCCCGTGCATGTGTGGGCCAGATTCCCCGTTATGTAAGGAATCCATGATGGTTTGAGCTTCTCCCTCATCGACGCACCTTAGGTGCAAGCCGCTCCAACTTCTCTTGTACAGAACTCCATCAGTAAGGAAATATCCGGATGCCAACTGTCTCAATGTTCGTTGATCAGTCTTAGTGGATCCTTCCGGGTAGGTTTCATTCTGAAGGTAATTCTGTATATCCCAATACCAAGGCTTGTCATCGACCAAATTCATGATATGTGCTGGCTGTTTCTGTAGCCGCACTGTCAGAGGTCGGATGACTCGGTCTCCTTCTACATCGACCATGGAGGCTAAAGTAGCCAGAGCATCTGCGAACTGATTTTTGGCTCGCGGCAAGTAGTGGAAAGATAAATCCTCAAATTGCTGAGCCAATTCGTCCAAGCGTTGTAGGTAAGGAACCAAACGCTCTTCTTTAATTTTCCATTTCCTTAAAGCTTGGGAGACTATTAAGTTAGAATCTCCGAAAACCTTGAGGACCTTTATCTCTTTTTCCAGGGCTGCTTCTAACCCCTTTATGCAAGCTTCATACTCGGCTTCATTGTTTGTGCAGTCGAAATCTAATTTGACTGCAATCGGAATGTATTCGCCACAAGGAGTTTTGAATACGACTCCAACCCCGTTTCCATGGTAGTTCGAAGCTCCATCGAAGTACATTTCCCAGACCTCACTTTCCAAGTTCAACAAGTCTTCATCAGGAAATTCTACCTCCGGCATTTTGTCTTCGACCGGTAATTCTGCTAATTGATCGGCCAAGGCTCCGCCTTTCACCGCTTTCCGTTGCACAAATTTCAAATCATAAGCCGCGAGTACTGACACCCACTTAGCCATCTTACAATCAAGAACCGGCCTCTCCATAAGGAATTTCAAGGGGTTCGATTCAGAAACAACATTTGTGGTGTAAGATGAGAGGTAGTGCTGCAGCTTTGTACAAGCCCATACTAGAGCCAGACACAATTTCTCTATCTTATTGTATTTTAGCTCATATTCTGGCATCCTTTTGCTGAGGTAATACACGGCATTTTCTACCCTTGTATCTTCTGCTTGTTGAGCTAGCATTGCACCCATCGCTTCTTCTGTCACCGATAGGTACAACAGCAAAGGCTTTCCCAGCCTTGGTGGCTGTAAAACTGGCGGGGACAACAGATATTGCTTGACTTGGTCGAAAGCTTTCTGACAATCCTCATTCCATTTGACGGCTACTCCTTTTCTGAGCAATTTGAAAATCGGACCACAAGTGTCGGCCAATTGATTGATGAATCGGCTGATGTATTGTAGCCTTCCTAGGAAACCCCGGACTTCCTTTTCCGTCCTCGGCGCCGGCATCTCCATAATGGCTTTGGCTTTTGAAGGGTCAATTTCTATGCCCTTTTGGCTGACCATATGCCCCAGAAATACTCCGGATGTAGCTCCAAACAGACATTTTGCCGGGTTGAGCTTTAAATTGTACTTTTGAAGTCTAAGGAAGAACTTCTCAAGTGCTATTGTATGCTCTTCAGCTGTTTTTGATTTAACAACCATATCGTCCACGTACACTTCTACTTCTTCATGAATCATGTCATGGAAGATGGCTGTCGCCATTCTTTGATAGGTTGCCCCGGCATTTTTAAGCCCAAAAGGCATAACTCTGTAGCAGTAGGTTCCCCATTCCGTGATGAACGCCGTTTTCTCTTTGTCTGGCACATGCATCATTATTTGATTGTATCCGACAGCGAGATCGGTCAAGGAGACCATCTCGTGTCCCGCCATTCGGTCCACTAACAAGTCAATATGCGGCAGGGGGAAGTCGTCCTTCGGACATGCCTTATTTAAATCCCGATAGTCCACACACATTCTGACTTTGCCATCTTTCTTCGGCACCGGCACAATATTTGCTAACCATGTTGGGTAAGCAATGGGTTCTATGAACTTGTTCTCCAGTTGCTTGGCTACTTCCTCCTTGATTTTCAAGGACCATTCTGTTTTCAGCCTTCTTAGCTTCTGTTTTACTGGCTTGGCCTCGGGGTATACTGGAATCTTGTGCACCGCTATTGCTGGGTCAATTCCCGTGATGTCACTTGCCTTCCACATGAAGCAATCGGCAAACTTCTTTAAGCATTCACTGATCTGTTCCCTGTTCACACAGTCAGATGCAATGTATGTATGTTCATTTTCTTCTTTGCCAATTATTATTTTTTCTTTATCATTTTTCATTTCATTTATTTCTTTTTCATTATTTTTGCTTGGAAATGCTTGGAAAGATAGACATGCGGGGTAGTCAATAATTTGCAAGCCTTTATTGATAATGACAGAATCATCTTCAAAAATTACATCAAACTTGAAATCTGGATTTTCAAAATCTGACACAGACGACTCAGGACTGGAACTGGACTCTGACTCGGTTTCAGACTCGGGGTCAGACTCAGACTCAGTACAGGACTTGATTACAGATTTTGACTCTAGGTTTGACTCGGGAGGGGGTATATCAGCAGTGCGCTCCTCCTCGGCGTACCAGTTGGTGAGAGGCCCTTCTTTCGGCTTGATTAAACTCAGCAGGTCTTGATTTTCTTTCTTTCCCGTAATGACTGCAACCTCATCAAAGAGACTTGGCAGCATGAAGTCTTCTACTTCCAGCTCAGCTATTGCCTCAGACTTGTTACCCCAGACATCAGCAAATATCTCTAATCCAGGTAGCACTTTCTTGGCGGTCGGGCAGTAAAATGGTTCTTGGAAACCGTGATAAGGAATTGTCTCTCCGGATTTGCGGAAGTGACTATTCAAAGTTAAAAAGTGTGATGGCATCTGCATTGTTCTGCCTCCGTTCCTAGAGCTCCTAGCTTGGTCTTCCTCAGTAGGCTCATATCCCAGCCCAAAAGTCCCTTGGTTTACTGGACATTCCCAGGCTTGCAGTGCGGGGTATGTTTTTCCGGACCTTGCCATAGCCATTCCTGGTAGGTAAGACATTTTCAACATTAAAGGCACTATGCAATTTATTTGCACCGTCCCAAAATCAAAGAGAATTTGGGAGTTCATAGTCTTTCCTTCTATAAATTGCACAGTATCATACTGAAATCCCGAGAGGGGAAAGTAGGCGCTTTCAGGGTTGACCTCAAAGAGAGGCTGGCCCTTTGGCTTTTTAAGCTGGCTGTAATCATCTCCTTGAACTGTTATGATTTTACCCTCATAAGGGAATTTGACTTTCTGGTGTAAGGAGGAGGGTACTGCTTTGGTACGGTGTATCCATGGCCGTCCCAAAAGCAGGTTGAAACTGGTGGGCACATCGATCACCTGGAATGGTACCTCCATTACGGCTGGCCCGATTGCCAATTTCAGCATAGCAACTCCCAATACTTCCCTTCGGGTGCTGTCATATGCTTTCACTATCTGGTCAGATGGCATGAAATCCGTTTCTTCCAAACCCAGACAGCTGGCTACTCTTAATGGACAGACGTTTAATGCTGACCCATTATCAATGAGAACCATGGGCACAGTTTTGTCTCTAGTCTGAACCGTGATATAGAGGGCATCATTGTGACTATCTCCTCCAGTGGGTAAGTCATCATCCGAAAACCCGATGTTTTGAGTCTTCGAAGATTGGGTGAGGGTGGATACTAGCACTTCGGGGCTAACCTCCACCGACGTTTGAAGCTGACTCAAAGCCTTGCAAAGAGCTTGGCGATGAGGAAAAGATGCTGCTAGAAGTTCCCAAATCGATACCCTAGCTTGTGTCTTCTTTAGCTGTGAAAGTACTGGGTCTTCTTTTGGTTCATCTGTCCTTTGGTAAGGGTTATTTGGGACTTTGTCCAAGACTATCGGCTCATATTGTCTCCCGCTCCTGGTTATAGCATCGAGTTCCTCGACAAAGTCATTTAAATCTAGGACACAAATTTCGTTCCTTTCAAGGAATAGATCGAAAGGATCGATCAATTCCTGGTCATGAAAGATAGCATTTACCCCGTGATTTGGCAAGGGGTTAGTGCTAATGTTTGGTTTGCTTCTCGGGATAATTGAGCCATTGTCTACCAAGTCCTGGATGCGGTTCTTAAGAGTCCAACATGCCTCAGTCTTATGCCCATATGCTTGGTGGTACTCACAGTATTCATTGGTTTTGAAATTCCTCGGTAAGGGGTTAGGTGGTGGTCTTGCCTCCAAAGGTTTGATGTAGTTTGCTTTAACAGCTTCTCGAAATACCAAAAGGATTGGCATGCCGAGATCAGTATATGCTCTTCTTGACTGACTGCCGTTTCTCATGTTTCCCATGCTTCCCGTGTTTCCCATATTTCCCACACGTAAAGGGTTTGTGGGGGTGATACTTGCCACTTCGTGGATTTTTCCGGGCTGGATAGGTTTTTTGTATCTTGAGGCTCCCGAATCTTCTTTCAGTTGTCCCATTTGAAGTAAATCCTCTACCTTCGTAGCAGTGGCAATGAGCGACTGAAACGTTGGTAGGTATTGTGTTTGAAGCTGAGACTGGTAGATAGGCAGTAAATTTTTGATTATTATGTCAACTTGTTCCTGTTCAGAGGGTCGGCTGATCATTTGAGAGGCTTTGGCCCTCCACCTCGTAAGGAACGAGGAAAAGGGCTCATTGTTTTTCTGTTTGGTGGTTTCCAGTTCTCTTCGGGTAACATCCACTTCCATGTTATAGCGATACTGTGAATTGAATGCATTACAGATATCTTCCCAAGTTTTCATCTTTGATCGGTCCAAACTGACAAACCATCTCAAAGCAGCGCCGGTGAGTGACTGTTGGAACAACTGAGCAAGGAGCTCGCTGTTCAATCCGAACGGGTTAAGGGCACCCACATACATTTTCAAGTGTGTTTTTGGACAAGTAGTTCCATCGAATTTGTCCATGTTTGGCATTTTGAATTTGGTTGGCAGTCTTGCTTCGGGGAACAGAGACAAGGAGTCCATGTCCACGACTTCTTTGTGTGTCTTAAGGGCGGTAACAGACCTTTCTAAGAGTTCTAGCTTTTCTCTCATTTTCTGAGCTTCCAGCTCAGAGGCAGTTTTGGAAGGCATGTCATCCAAGTTAAGGGTAGGGTTTGAGGACGCAGATGCAGCACCCGGTCCTGGATTGGAGGCACCATGATCATTTCCCCCAACCGGAATCCCGTTTCCATTACCACCGCCTAGTTCAGCTAGCAGGGCGGTTCTCTGGGCGGCCAATGCCTCATGCATTCTAGCTTCCATTCTAGCTTCCATTTGTTCCATGAGGGCTTTGATGTCATTAAGTGATGCCATTGGCCTAGTTGAAGTTGGTGAACTTGGTGAATTTGGTGATAGCACAGTAGGTGTAGCTGGCACTGACGTTGGCGCTTGAACAGTAGGTACCTGATAGGATGAGGGTAACCGGGTTAGGGTACTGTGTTGTGTATCAAGGTAACTAATAAGAGATAGATCGTCTCTTTGTCCAACTGTGCATGACTGACAAACAGAAGGATATTTTTGTGTCCCTCCACTCTCTTCTCTCTGTTTTTTTTTTTAAATGCTTATGGTATGTCATGAATGCGCACAACAACACGTCATAATTTATTTTAATGAGATGATTCGTACCATTGGGTGCATATAGTCCTAAAGGATAAGTTCTATAGGCTATGACACAAATAGAGAATCGGCTTATTAAGGGACCCTTGAACCTTGAGCATGAATATACCTAACCACATGTGAAACAAGGAGTTTCGCGTGGGTCCAACGGTACGCATACTCATGGGCCACCTCCAAAAGGATTAGAGATGGTTTGCGGTAACAGGGAGGACGCTTTGGCTATCCGTCGGCATAATCAAGGAGACCTGCCGATCAGCGCTACTTGCTATCCAGACTCAGAAGTTTAAACAGAAGGAGAAGAAATTCATTTGAAATTCATTTTTTATGCAATGGAGAAAAGGATTCTCAATCGTGCAAATAAATCAACAAGTTTTAATGTCTTAATCACATTTTTCAATTAAGTCCGGATTTATCAAGTATTCTTAAAGAAAGAGCACTTGATTCGTATTAGGGTACCCTGCAAAACAAAGCATAATAAAATAATGCCTTAAAGAAAGGCCGGTTAGTTTTCACAACAATTGTAGTCCACTTTATGCAAAATGATTACAGAACATCCCCAGCAGAGTCGCCAAACTGTGTACCCCTCCCCAAAATATCACCGGCATATGAATGCATGTGACTAAAGGAAGAAATGCACGTGAGTGTGTGAGTCGCCACCTTGTTTAATTATTTTAGGGTAAACTAGGAAAAAACCCTAAGTGACTCCATTTTTAATTAACCTAGTTACTAGATTAATTATCCCAATGTTTAAGGCACAGTCTGCGAACCCGAGGTGGATCCCGAGACTATGTCATGCTGATGAACTAACCGATGGATGAATGCTTTGCAAGGTGAATGATGGATTAATGAAATGTTTGTGTGATTTTGACTTGCCGCTCGGGGTGAAATCCCGAACGTGCCTACGTACTTCCGTTTGAATGGAAGATCAAAGTCAACGTAGTTCGATAGGCCTCTTTTAGAGGGCTTTGAATGGTACGCTTAATGCATGGGTGTGTGTATGCTTTGTGCACGTTGTTAACCCAAAAATATCAATTTTAAGCGATTTGTCGCTAAAATGGTTGATTTTACGGTTTTAAACCGAAAATGATTGATTTTAAGGCATTTTGCCAAAAAATGTCGGTTTTAAGCGATTTGTCGCTAAAATGGTTGATTTTACGGTTTTAAACCGAAAATGATTGATTTTAAGGCATTTTGCCAAAATGTTGATTTTAAGCGGTTTGTCGCTAAAATGGTTGATTTTACGGTTTTAAACCGAAAATGATTGATTTTAAGGCATTTTGCCAAAATATTGATTTTAAGCGATTTGTCGCTAAAATGGTTGATTTTACGGTTTTAAACCGAAAATGATTGATTTTAAGGCATTTTGCCAAAATGTTGATTTTAAGCGATTTGTCGCTAAAATGGTTGATTTTACGGTTTTAAACCAAAAATGATTGATTTTAAGGCATTTTGCCAAAAATGTCGATTTTAAGCGATTTGTCGCTAAAATGATTGATTTTATGACTTTTAGTCGAAAGTGTTGATTTTAAGGCGTTTCGCCAAAATGGTTCGATTTTACGACTTTTGGCCGTAAAAAGTTTGATTTTTTTGATTAAGCGGAATTTTAGTTGACGTGCATGCTTTTTTATGCAGTTATAGAATGATTGAGAGTAGAAGAGAAGCATGCATGAAGTGCTAAAATTAAATAGGCGGAATTTTATTTACGTACCTGATTTAATCGTCGGCCACTTCTTAACTCCAGATTAAGCTCCTCGTTTAGGTATATTAATTAATTTTTAATTTTTGTTTAATTTTAGTGACCAAATATCACAATAAAAGTGCAATAAAAATTAAATTAAAATGCAAAAAAGCGGTAAAGAAGACGCAAGGAGCGTGAGAGAGAGAGGGTTTCGTCCGTCAATACAGACAAGAGGTGTCAAAAACAGCCTGAAAATGGCCTATTTATAGGCCATTTTCGGGTCCCGGGCGGTGGCTGCCGCCGTGCATGGCGGTAGCCACCGCCAGAAAATCTGGGCGGTAGCTGCCGCCCAGGCTCGGCGGTAGCTACCGCCCTGTCGGTGGGGCGAGAGGCCCCGCCCGCGCAGGGCGAGAGGCCCCGCGTGTGCTGGCGGCAGGCCTCGCCCAGGGCGCGAGGGGGGGCCAGGCCCTGTGCGCGGGGCGACAGGCCTCGCTCGCGCGGGGCGAGAGGCCTCGCCCGCGCGGGGCGAGAGGCCTCGCCCTCGCGCGGCGCGGGAGGCCTCGCCCGCGCGGGGCGAGAGGCCTCGCCCTCGCGCGGTGCGGGAGGTCTCGCCCGCGCGGGGCGAGAGTCCTCGCCCGCACGCGGCGCGGGAGGCCTCGCCCGCGCGAGGCGAGAGGTTTTGCCCGCCGCGGGGCGAGGGGTCTCGCTCGCGCGCGGCGCGAGGGGCCTCGCCCGCGCGCGGTGTGAGGGGCCTCGCCCGCGCTGGGCGAGGGTCCCCGCCCACGCTGGGCGAGGGTTCTCGCCCGCGCTGGGCGCCAGGCCCCGCCCGCGCTGGGCGAGGGCTGTCGCCCGCGCTTGGTGGGGCTGGCGCCGCCGTGGCCGGTGCGGCCACCGTGTGTCGCTTCGGGAGCTGTTTTGGGAGTTTCGGACCTCCGAAAAATATTCCGGGACCTGTTCCGCGATCCTCGTAAAATTCCGGACGTTTCAAGTACCATATTGATATATTCTCGGTGAACTTCCGAAATGGCCTCTGGTCCGGCCGGGCTGTTTGCAGTCCGGAAAAATTGGCTCTTTGAGCCTTGTGAGTCAAAGTTACTGTAGAAAAGTCAAATTTACTGTAGCAAATGCACTGTAGCACAATTAAATTTGCTGTAGCAAATTCATTGTAGCACAGTCAAATTTACTGTAGCAAAGTCAACCAATAGGCTTTTTGAGCCTCAAAATTTGAGTATTCACACATTCATTATAAAGAAATTCCCTAAACTGGGTCCAGACTACAAGAAAAAAAATGGAGAAAAGAAGAAGACTGGGGTAGCCAACTTAAGACATGTTGGAAGTTGTCTCCTCCAAATCATCACCACTACTCTCCTCGGCTTCGTCAATGATCACCTGATTGCATCAAGCTCCATGATCAGCATGCCCACCACATTACGTCCCTCGACCGTGGCCAGCAGGAGGCGTCACGTTATCTCTCTGCATACATTCATAAGTCTTAATAAATGCATTTCATGCATACATGGCATACGCATTGCATTTTTTTCTTGTGATTGTTTTTTACTTACATATACGTGCTCATCCGAGAGCCTTGCCACTGCCAACTTGAGGCGCACCGCTTCGTACAGCTAGCACACCTCATTGTAGTCGTCAATGGACATCTGCAAAGATAGGGGCAAGGGCAGACAATAAGCAAGCAGAATAATAAAAGGAAGATATCAGAATAAAGAGCAGAAGTTACTCACATGGGTGCAGCCAGGTGGTGACATCTGGTACGAACTCACCAGATGCATTTCCAGCAGGCCTTGGGCAGTCTGACCTGTGTAATCTAGAATGAAGGAGAATAAGGCACCTGGCCTGTGCTCTAGCATACTGATAACAACAGTCGTATCCGGAGCTCTAGGCTCGGAACCTCTCCTCACGCCCTTGCCACGCTACTATTGTCGCTACAAGAGAAAGGCACAATTTATGAATGGAAAACACTGGGGCAAAGCCAAGAACAGAATAAAAGGAGAAGAAAGTCACCTGTAAAATCGGGAAGTCAGCTACATCTCCCCATGGATATTTCTCTATCTGTAAAATATAAAAAAAAAAGAAGAAAAAGAATAAAAAAAGAAAAAGAAGAAGAAAAGAAAAAGAGAAAGAAGAAAAGAATCAGAAAAGAAAAAAAAAGAAAAAAATGAAGTGAAAGAAAAATGTAATAAACAAAGGCAGGTAGCAACTTACTCGATTCCAGCTCGAGCCGTTCAGCAGCTACCAGAACATCGCAACATCTAAGATGTTATGAGAATACCTCCTGCTATAGTGCCATGCTCGGCCTTGAGGAAGAGTTCTCGCAATTACAACACCCTCGAAGCCAAACAAGCCAAGCATGGGGAGGACTTTGTGCTCACAAGCCCACATATTCATTATAAATAACCCAAAAATCAGTGGATAAGAGGGAAAGCAAGAATAAAAGCAAAATCCAAAGAATAACCAAAAGAACTGTTTTTGTACCTCAATAACTCACTTGTAACCAACCTTCAAATGGGCTCCACGAATGCACAGGTCCATGCGATAGTACAGATAAGACAGAGCAATAGCTCCCCAGTTGAACTGCCTAGTGGCATCTAGGTCCTATAACGATGGTAGCAGTGCCAAATCCAAGTCGTTACCATGGTAAGGTAGTCGACAGCAGATAGAATAAATAGGCTCGTGCTAACACGTCTACATCCATTTCAACTACCCGCTCCCGAGGCATCTCCTGATAATGAGTACATATGCTCTCATACCTGACCCTCTGGTCAGAAATAGTGAGCTTCATGCCAATGGCAATTTGAAGACTCGCTCGCAGGCTTGGACAGTCCAGTGTCCTCATCGGTCATCAAATACCACTGACCGTCCTCCAAACGGCAATCTCGTGATAGCAGCAAAATCTATCGGCGTGATCATCATCTCGCCGAACAGCAGATGGAATGTATGTATAGAATCCATCCACCACTACATAAGCGCTAATATGCTAGATGGCAAAGTCCGCTCTTGCAACCGAAGAAGAGTATCCATGAAATAGCCAAAACCTGCCTCTCGAATGCACTCCTGGACCCGCTTGGGTAGTCAATCAAACCATTCACCGGCCGTAAAGGTGTTGCCTCAGGATTTCCCATGCCTTACACCCTTCTACAAAAAATATAAATAGCTGTGAGTATGCTAACAAAGTGCAAAAGCACTCTTTTATGTTTTCGATGCAAGTAAGCAAGGAAAAATGATAAAAATCGCAAAATTAAGGTGTAACATAGATGATGTGGCGCAAGCCACTACTCAAGTGGCGCACGCCATAAGCCTTGTGGAGCAAGCCATAGGTCTACAATCCAGCCAAACACCATTCAAAGTGGTGCAATCCACAGTGCCACAGCAGCCTGTCATAGACCTAATATGTCCAAAACATCCAATCAGGTAAAATTCTTCCTAGTTTTTGATTTCTAACTTTAATAATGTAGAAAAAATAAAGAAAAGGTATCGAAATACCTCTATTGTGCCCTAGCAAAGGTGACTGTTTAAATTATGCCACAAACTGATTGTAATTCCCACATCCAGAATGAATTCCAGTAAACTTCATCCCATGGCCCATAGGGTGAGTGAGAGGATCGATCACTGCATCACTAGCAAGCCAATCCGCAACGTCTTTAGCAGCCATGAGTTATGGTTGCAATGGAGCAAAAAAGAGAGAAGAGAGAAAATTTGAAAAGAGAAGGAATAAGAAAGGTTGAAAGTGACAAAGTCATGTCACTTTCACTTTTTATAAGAGTTAGTGGGCCTATGAATCCAATTCAAGCCTTCTCGCCCGATTTGACCCAAAGGTTCATTAACCATGACCAGCTTTCATACTTAGCCAGTAACTAGTCAATAGGTAACTGCCTCTACAGGGGCAACACACCGCTGACCACATGTAAGTCATCTCGTTTTGCGTGCCACGACACAATTATCAATAAATTCATAAAAATTCACAAAACACACATAACTCCACATAAATTCACGCACATGCTAATTCACATGAATTCACGTAAAATCAAGCATTTCTATGCAAATTCATGCATTCTTATGCAAAATCACACGTCACACGTGCACGCTTTTCCGAGCCTAATCACAAAATTTCTAACCATAACCGGCCAAAGCGCCTTTCTCCCATATGTTGTCAAAATGGTTTTGTATACCTCCCAAAGCAGAACATCTCAAATTTAAAGCCGTCCAAAGTGGCGTAGCAAAAGCCATTCAAAGAAAGCACCGTCCAAAGGATAACCTCCCAAGATGGAGAATTCTCAAACCAAAGTCACCAACTGGCACAAGTCAGCCGCAGAAGCCATCAACAATCACCATGACACAACTCATCTGCCTTGCAAATGCCATAATGGTACCGTAAGTCCCTCGAGGCAGCTTTTCAATGCCCTTCAAAGAAGGCACCATCCAAAGGACAACCTCCGAAAGGAGCATTTCAGAATTAAGCTATCCAAACTAGCGCACTAGGTTGACTTAAGTGTCATATCCATTCATCCGTTGAAGCCATCCCTAGTAGCGCACCCCAGAAGCCGTCCCAACTGGCGCACCTCATTCTGCCTCTCACCGTCTAAAGGACAAACTCCGAAAGGAGCATTTCAGAATTAAACCGTCCAAAGTGGCACACTGGGTTAACCAAAGTGTTGTATCCATTCATCTATTGAAGTCGTCCCCAGTGCCGCACCCCAGAAGCCGTCCCTAGTGTCGCACCCCAGAAGCCGTACCTAGTGTTGCACCCCAGAAGCCGTCCCAACTAGCAAACCTCATTTCGCCTCTCACCGTTGAAACGACAACCTTTGAAAGGAGCATTTCAGAAAGCGGGTCGACCAAAGTGTCATATCTATTCATCTGCTAAAGTTGTCCCCAGTGGCGCACCTCGGAAGCAGTCCCAAATTGCGCACCTCATTCCGCCTCTCACCATCCAAAGGACAACCTCCGAAAGGAGCATTTCTAAAACTGGATCGACCAAAGTGTCGTATCCATTCATCCGTTGAAGTCATCCCCAGTGGCGCACCCCGGAAGTGGTCCCATCTGACGCATCTCATTCCGCCTCTTATAACTCTTGCATTTATAAAAGTCGCCGATTGGGGCATATAGCCACAAAAGCTGCCAAGAACCACCATAGCGCAATTCGTCCGCCCAGCAAATGTCGTAATGGTAATTCACATCAACGTTGAAATGGTGCACTTTATCCATCAAAGTCGTTCATGCAACGCAAACCAGGTAAGTATTCTCTTACTTAAGCGTCTTTTACACTTTAATGACATTTTGCTTAAAAAGCAAACTATTATCAAAGTGGGGGCAAACTGTAGATGCTCAAATTTTGCCCCTAAAAGGTTTAGTGATGATACACCTTTTTTGTATAAATTGGATTGGAATTCCCGATCGCTCTGGTTTTTGGACCAATGGTTCGTGGCTGAAATTATCTGCGTGTTTAACCATGTTTACTTTTTTGAATCACCGGGCATTTCGTGATGAAACCAAGCTCGAAAAATGTGTTAGGCCCACCCGGCACACTTCTCTGTGCACCACCTCATTTTTCATGCCACTTGGTCCATTTTAGTAAAAGTGGGCCCTAATCCTGTTGTGGGCCCAACAATGGCATTTTTACCACGTCAGCCCTAAATGGGGCTACCCCACCCTCAAATGTCTATAGATAGACATTGGGGGTTGAGCCTCAAAAGGAGGATTTTTGGGTAGCTTAAGGAAATTTTGAAATTTCAAAACTCAATCTAGGAAATCAAAGGAAACCATTGTTTCTCTTTGTTCTAAGATTGTGATCTATTGATTCTTTAATCAAAAATCCTTGAGCATCTACTAGAAATCCCAAAAACACGTTCTTAATCTTCAATCTCGGATCGTTGGATCAAGGACTAAGGAGTTGGGTTCCTTTTTCAATCTTCAAAGAAATCTCCAATAGGTAATTTCTAAGAACCTTAAACTCATTTCTCCATCTTTTTCTTTTCCTCTTCAGCCTTTTAAACATCTGTTCTGAGTCTAGTTGTAAGGGAAAAATAGGATCAACCACATAAGGTTTCTGTGCCTCTATGGCGCGGGGCCTAAGTTATTGGTGCAAGCCACTACGTGTGGCATGCACCACAGACATGTGGCTCATGCCACATGGGCCCAGGTTCTCTTGTTTTTTACCTACTCATGCCGGAAGCCTTTCTGATTTGGGAAAGGCCGTGTGCCACTATGTGTGGCATGCACCACATCCTTGAGACACAGGGTATAGCTCCTTGTGGTGCAAGGCCCTTCAATTCAGAGGCTCTAAATGTATAAAAACTCAATAAATGTCCCGATTCGGAGATCCAGTGACCTAAATCCAATCCTAAAGGGTTTGGGCTATGTATTTGGTCACAAATGGATCAAATAAACATTAAAACAAGGTTGAGGAATGTGATTGATGGATTTGTTCATCTTCTCTGATGAACATCAAGATCATGAGCTTAAACCTTGATTAACCTTTAATTTTTTGCCCTTTGATTACTGTTCTTCACATTAGAAGCATTTTACTTTTCTGTCGTTATATTTCACGTTCTCTAATTTAATGCTTTATAATTATTATTGTGCTAACCTCTTTATTTATTAATCTTGTACCTCTAACATGCATCGTATTTTCATTTTAATGAATGTGCAAGTGAGAGTGGTTGGGAATGTATGTTCTATTACCCTGTTAATATTGTTTGTCTTTGTGTAAATCTTGTTTGTTAGGATCTTCCATTTCTTGACATTTTTTAATTAATTATTGTTGCAAAATGTAAGAGATCCTAATGGATCTCATTAAAGCTTGTTTTAATATTAAATTGGGTTTGGGAAATTTAGAAGGGTGATGGCAGATTGTATTATTAGGATGGCTTTGTAACTCTTTTCTTCTCCCTTCTTCTTTGTGTATGCTTTATGTTTCATGTTTATTATGCTTACAATAATTTATGTGAATGACATAGTTGTCTAAAAATTGCATTAAAATTGTTTTACATCTCAATTAAAAGTTAATCTCATTATTAATTATTATGAATTTTTGGACAACGTGGAGGCCAGTTTAACAAGGTGAAATGGATGCCTAACACCTTTCCATTTTGTACCTAACTCCCAAACCCATCTCTGGTTTAAAACTGGATTAGTTGATTCTTTTGAATTGACTAATTCGAGAATTTTCCCTTAATAAGAGTGGCAACTCTAAAATAAAACTATTACTAAAGTAAGAGAACCTTTTTTGAGGATTAAATGAGTTTAATAAAAGAAAACCATTTTGATAAATAAAATCAATCAAGTCCGTTCAATTCGATTATTTCCAAATCACTTTTGGGAAAACCATACGTCCTCAGTGGGCTTTTAAAATTTTTACTGCTAAAGATTCTAGTTTTTGAAGTAATCTCCATCCTTGTTTAGCTAATAAGCGATATTAAATTCATGAATTTTTCGGAACGCCAGAACCCTTGCTCCTTAGGTAAACATAAATAGTTCCAAGTTTGCAATTTGATCTGTGCACTATAATGATTTCCTATACTCCAATAGAAAGTATTTAGAAATTTCTCAATAGTGCAACATGTATCTAAAGGCAATAAAAAGAGGGACATTAAATAAATTGGCACTGCTTGAGCAACATTGCGGATTAAATATCCTTCCCTTGGATAACATTTTTATTTCCAACCTTGAGCTCTCTTGGCCACCATATCTAACACATATTTGAAGACGTATCTTTTTTTTTTTTTTTTTTTTTTTTTTGCCAATAATTGACAACATGCCAAGATAAGAGCCAAGTGATTCCACTTGCTGAACTCCTAAGTGCTGACATACTAAGTATTGCACCTCATGAAGAGTGTTAGAGCTAAAAGTAACAACTGACTTATTACAGTTAATACGCTGACCCGAGGCAAGCTTATAAAGGGATAACCATCACTTTAGCTTAGTAGCTTCAAGAACATTAGCTCGTGCAAAGAATAAACTACCGTCAGTAAAAAATAAATGTGAATAGAGTTTGCAGCTCTTGATACATTAGCCCATGAGAAGTCCTTGAGCTTGGTTATTTGTGAAGAATCAAAGATAATCATTAGGCGCAAATGATAAATAGATAAAGTGAGAGGGGATCAACCTGCTGTAATCCTCTTATTGAAATTATCGGATTGTACTCCTCATTCCCATGAGCAGTAAAATAAACACAGAAGAGATAGTATTCATTATCTGTCAAACCCAGGTAGCAACAAAACCTTTTCACAAGATTGCGTGAAGGCAAGTCCACTCCACACGATCGTATGCTTTGCTCATTTTCATTTTTAAAGCTAAAAATACCTTATTGTCCTTGATTATTCCTTTTTAGCATATGGAACAACTCAAAAGCAATAATAATATTGTAACACCCGCTGCCCGATCCCGAAAGACCCAACGGTTGATGCCACATTCGGTGCCGGAGGCACCGTCCTAACCTACATATGAATCAAACAATCATATTATGAATTAGAAGTGACTTAGTATTCACAAGTTTAGCAAGTAATAGTATTTTGTTTTGAAAATGATTTGGGAGAATCCTACAGAAAAACTGCAAGAGTTTCCCCTAAAAATAGAAGTTGCCAAACATATGAATACAAAGCACTCCCAATTCCAAACTCCAAACCCCATCAAACTCCAATAACAACACAATAGCACTTCTATCATTTCATATCCTCAATAACATTTTAAAATTCATCAATTCAATACATTCATTTAAACATATCAACTTCTAATGTTCTAACCATTAAATAAGTCCAAGTTTATCTCCCAATATATATACACCAAAATAATTTACAATAACATGCTTAAGTTATAAATGAAATAATACAGTCTCCAAAAATGTAATACTTATACATGCCATAATTCTTAGTTACAAAAAAAAAAAAATACTAAGTAACTACCAAAATATCTCTTCAGCTCTGATGCTAATCTTCAGGTCTTTAAGCAGCAAGCACAATCTTCAACCTGCGCGTGATAAAATCAACGCGCTGAGTATAAAATTCAGTGGTGCTCATAAAACACAACAAACCAATGTTGTGATGACAACGTACTTAAAAAAATCATTTATATCCATAAAATCATTAAATTTGAACATGTATTACATATGTACACCAACACATCATGCTTTAAAAATTCATTTGATATCATCAATACGTTGTGGTAAACTAAGAGTTATTAACATAATGAGATCTCATTTATTTCACTTCCTTAAAAATATTGTATAAGGGCTCACATACACTTAGGAGAAAAAGAAGCAGATAAGTTTTCATAGCTTATTCATAATGGCCTTAGGTCGCCAACCTTTTCATAACATATAGAGCGCATCCGCCCTAACATAAGACACCCACGTGCCTAGCATATGATCATAGCTTCTTATCATAATGGCATTAAATGCCGAGCATGCTCATCATCCATAATAAAATCAAATCATGCATCAAATCCACACCAAGTATATTAGAGCCCAAAAACATTTCTCATAAAATTCATGTTCTTTAGTCTTCTCATAATAAAAACTTAATTTACACTTAAGTAATTCATAAAAATTCTCATACTTAAACAAAATGACTTAACATAGAAAATTTCCAGCATAAAAGTAATATTGACCTTTGCTGTGTCTTTAAAACATAACTTGAGTTATGGGTCACCAAATTAAATGCAATCAGAGTCATTAGAAAGCTAAGACAAAATCCTACAAATGTTATGAAGGGATCACAGCCCAGATCAATATGAAAGATAACAAAACAAAGCTAGGAACACAGACTAACAGACCAGACCTGATTCAGCAGAACCAAGTCCATTGTTTATTGAATTCCTACTAAACCCCACACTCAAATTAAAACCAATCCAGAACGAGAGAATTCTCAAGACACAGGGAAACAACTTTTATCAAGAACTCAGAACCTAATCTTGTCATTATAGTGGTCAAAATGGGCACTAAAATCAGTGATGCATGTGGCCCGACACAAATAGAGTCAGTTTGGGTGTTTCAGCCATAAGTTGAGTTATATATCTCCAAATTGAACACAAGAGGATGGGTTGGAAAGCTAAGAGATAGACCTACAACTTTTATGAAGGACTCAGACACAAATGGAAATTAGAAAGGACCAAAAAATGGTCCTAAATCTCACTCAAAATCTGGTTTTTCCCAATTTCAGTTTACTTTAGCCATGAAAGGAACATGAACCACAAAGATACAAGGTAGAAATGTCTACCACAACATAAATACTCATCAAACATCATCCAAGAGCATGTAATGGCAACCAAAATTCAACAAATCAATCATTTCATACAAAATCTCAAAATATACACATAATAGCATAAAGCTACAAAATCAAAATTTTGAGTAAGGTAAGTGTGTTTATGAACACTAACCTTCAAAACAAGCTTTAACAAGCTTTAATCAAAGCTTCTCAAGCTTTGGTCTTGCCTTTATCCTTATTAGAAGGCTCTCCAACCTCTACATGGAAGAAACTCAAAATCAAACAAAGAAAACAAATAAAAGAAGTAATTGGAGCATGATTAAGCATGTATATGCTAAAAGACAACTATAAATCCAAAAATAATTCACTTATCATAAAATCACTCACTTGACCCAAGTAGGAATCACCAAATTCCTTGAAATTAGTCACCAAAAATGACTTCTCTAGCTTCACTCTCTAAGATTTAGTACTTAAATCAAGTTGGATGGGTGAATTTAATGTGTTTACTAAGTAAGAATTGAAGAAAAGGAAGAAGAAGAAGAAGAAGAAGAAGGAGGAGGAGGAGGAGGAGGAGGAGGAGGAAACGTGTAAGGCATAAGAAGAAGGAACAAATTTGGTGCTCAATAATTGATGGTTGCCTTTAATAAAGCAACTAAGGGTATTTTGGTCTTTTCTCCAAATTGGAGGGTGTTTTGGTCTTTTCTCCAAATATTCTCCAATTCAATTCCTTCAAAATATTATTTATCTCCACAAAACTCTCTAATTTATTCCATAAAAATAATTCCTCAAATTTCCTCCATAAAAATAATTGCTCAAATTTCCTTACTTAATATAACACCATAATTCACTATTCACTAATTATTTAAATTCTCCAAAAATATTCCTTACTTACTTTCTACCCATAAAAACCATGCATACATGCTCCAAAAATGTTAAATAAAATATAAAATATAAATAGTAATTTTTCCGGACCAAAAATAATACCAACTTCCGGACCGGTGGTACTATTCACAGACCGGTAAACTACTATTGAAACACAGGAAAAACGGGGCGTTACAACTCTCCCCCCTTAAAGAATTTCGTCCTCGAAATTCACCTGAATTAAACAACTGAGGATGTTGTTGTCTCATAATCTCTTCACTTTCCCAGGTAGCTTCTTCGGTCTTATGGTTTCTCCAAAGAACCTTTACCAACGGAATTCTCTTATTCCTTAGTTCCTTGATTTCCCTAGCAAGTATCCTCACTGGTTCTTCCTCATAAGTTAAATCTGGCTCTATAGTCACAGATTCCACTGATATTACATGTGATGGGTCGGACCGATACCTCCTCAACATAGATACGTGGAAAACATTATGTATCCTATCCAGGTCTGGTGGTAAAGCTAATCTATAGGCTAATGGACCCACACGCTCAATGATCTCATATGGACCAATGAACCTAGGACTGAGCTTACCCTTTCTTCCAAATCTCAATATCTTTTTCCACGGAGATACCTTAAGGAAAACCTTATCTCCCACTGCATACTCTATATCCTTCCTCTTAAAATCTGCATAAGATTTCTGACGATCTGAAGCTGCTTTCAATCTATCTCTGATAATGCTGACCTTTTCCTCTGTATCCCGAATCAAATCCGGACCTACCATCTTGCCCTCACTCAATTCTGACCAACACAGTGGAGTCCTACATCTCCTACCATATAGTGCTTCAAAAGGGGCCATCTAAATACTCGACTGATAACTGTTATTGTAGGCAAATTCTACAAGTCGAATGTACTTCTCCCAATTGCCCTCAAACTCAATAGCACAAGCTCTTAACATATCCTCCAAAATCTGAATAACCCGCTTTGACTGACCATCTGTCTGAGGATGAAAAGCTGTGCTGAAATTCAGCTTAGTACCCAGGGCCTCATGTAGCTTCTGCCAAAATCTAGAAGTAAATCTCGGATCTCTATCTGAAATGATGGAAGAAGGAACCCCATGTAATCTCACTATCTCATCTATATAAAGCTCTGCATACTGCTCCATGGTGAAGTCGGTCCTAACAGGAAGAAAGTGTGCTGACTTGTTAATCTGTCAACTATTACCCATACAGCATCTTTCTTTTTAGGAGTTAAAGGCAATCCAGTCACAAAATCCATAGTAACCTTATCCCATTTCCACTCTGGAATAGAAGTAGGGTGTAACAAACCAGAAGGAAACTGATGCTCTGCTTTCACTTGCTGGCACGTCAAACACCTCGACACATAATCTGTGATATCCCTCTTCATAGCCGGCCACCAATACTGTGATTTTAAATCCTGATACATCTTATTACTGCCAGGATGCATAGCATAGGGACTACTATGAGCTTCCTTTAAGATACTCTTCCTCAGCTCTGAAATTTTAGGCACACAAATCTGATCCCCAAAGTACAAGCAGTCGTCATCTTTAATCATAAATCTCTTTTTCCTTCCATCTCTGACTCGGTCTTTCCACAAGGCAATTGTCTCATCATCCCTCTGTGCATCTCGAATCTGCTGAAGTAGACTAGGCCTAATCATAAGCTCTGCCACGAGTGCACCATTACTAGCTACAGATAATCGAGTATTCATAGCACGTAAAGCAACCAAGTACTTCCTACTAAGTGCATCTGCTACCACATTAGCTTTACCCGGATGGTAATCAATGGTGAAGTCATAGTCCTTAAGTAGCTCTAACCATCTGCACTGTCTCAAATTAAGCTCCTTTTGAGTAAGCAGATACTTGAGACTCTTATGATTCGTATACAGATGACATTTCTTACCATACAAGTAATGCCTCCAAATCTTCAAAGCGAAGACTATAGCTGCTAACTCCAAATCATGCGTAGGGTAGTTCTTCTCGTGTGGTTTAAGCTGTCTAGAAGCATAAGCAACTACCTTACCCTCCTGCATAAGCACACAACCCAATCCATTATGTGAAGCATCACTATACACATCATACGGTCTACCCGAAACTGGCTGTGTCAACACTGGAGCTTCAGTAAGCATCGTCTTCAGCTTCTCAAAACTATTCTGACATTTATCATTCCACTCGAATCTGACATCTTTTTTAAGAAGCCTAGTCAAAGGAGCCGCAATGAGAGAAAATCCCTTGACAAATCTTCTATAATAACCAGCCAATCCTAAGAAACTCCGAATCTCTGTCACATTCTTAGGTGGCTTCCATTCAAGCACTGCCTCTATCTTCTTCGGATCAACTCTAATACCCTCAACAGAAATAATGTGACCCAAGAAAGCAATCTCAGACAACCAGAATTCACACTTACTCAGCTTCGCATACAACTGTCTCTCTCTCAATATCCGAAGTACAATTCTCAAATGGTGATCATGATCCTCTCTAGTCTGAGAATATACCAAGATGTCATCAATGAACCCAACCACAAACTGATCTAAGTAAGGATGAAAGATCCGGTTCATCAAATCCATGAACACTGCAGGAGCATTAGTCAAACCAAACGGCATTACCAAGAACTCATAGTGACCGTAGCGTGTCCTGAAAGCAGTCTTAGGTACATCTGATGCCTTCACCCTTAGCTGATGATAACCTGATCTCAGATCTATCTTCAAGAATACACTAGCTCCTCTCAACTGATCAAACAAATCATCTATCTGAGGCAATGGATACCGATTCTTCACAGTAACTTTGTTAAGTTGTCTGTAATCAATACACAATCTAAGTGATCCATCCTTCTTCTTTACAAACAATACTGGAGCACCCCACGGAAATACACTAGGACGAATAAAACCCTTATCAAGCAACTCTTGAATCTGTATCTTTAACTCTTTCAACTCAGCAGGCGCCATCCGATACGGAGCAATGGATATCGGTGTAGTACCAGGCATAACCTCAATACCAATCTCAACCTCTCTCTCAGGAGGTAAACCAGGCAACTCCTCTGGAAACACATCCGAAAAATCACATACTGTGGGTATATCATGGACACTAGGAGATTCTGACTCTGGAGCAAGTACACAGGCTAAGTAGGCCTCACAACCATGCTGGATCAGTCTTCTAGCAGTAGAAGCAAAAATAATATTAGAGAGGTAATCCGACCTCTCACCCACAACTACAATCTCCTCACTAGATGAAGTCTGGAGTGTAATCCTCTTAAGTCTACAATCAATCATAACTCCATGTCTAGATAACCAATCCATACCCAAGATCACATCAAACTCCTGAAAAGGCAACTCTATTAGATCTCCCAGAAACACATGGCCATAGATTACCAATGGACAATCTCTATACACCCGATTAACTACGACACTATGACCTAAGGGATTAGTAACCTCAATACTATGCTCTAACCAATCAGCATGCATATTACCCAATCTACCCACATGTATGCCTAAATATGAATGAGTAAATCCATGATCAATCAAAGCATAAACAGAAATATCAAAGAGAGAGAATGTACCAATGATAACGTCCGGGGCATCCTGCTCCTCCCTAGTCCGGATAGCATACGCTCTAGCAGGTGCTCTGGACTCACGTTTTTCCACTCTCTCAGAAACTGGCCTCTGACTCCCAGTGCCTCCTGTATCACCACGGCCTCTGCCTCTGCCTCTCGAAACATAAGGAGCCGACCTCCCTACCTGAGGAGCTGCACTAGCCAAAGTCATAGGCCAGTCTCGAAGCAAATGCTCTGTAGACCCACATCGAAAGCATGCCCCAGAAAATCTCCTACAAACCCCGGGATGCTTCTTTCCACACTGAGGACATGGCGGAATATCAATCCACGTAGCATCTCCACCACTAGCAACAGATGTGGTCTGTGGAGCTGCTCTGCTATAAGTACCCTGTCCATGTCTCTGAATAGGTCTAGACCAGGTCTGTGATGAACCTCTGTGCCTCTTACTACTAGACTGAGCCCCAGAAGTCTGTCCAGA
Organism: Jatropha curcas; assembly: GCF_041381405.1. Classification (NCBI taxonomy): domain Eukaryota; kingdom Viridiplantae; phylum Streptophyta; class Magnoliopsida; order Malpighiales; family Euphorbiaceae; genus Jatropha; species Jatropha curcas. The sequence continues at coordinate 20,729,595 of NC_143154.1, forward strand.
TACCATACCCTGAAACCTCTTTTGTTGAACCTGCTGACTCCGTTGCCTCCTAGCCTGCTGCTCATTCCTCACTTCCTCAAGCTCTAAAGCTGCCTTCACTAGGGAAGACAATGATGTATGAGGATGAGCAACCAAATGCATGCGATATTCATCATGCAAGCCTTTCCTGAAGCGCTTGCATCTATCAGACTCAGTAGGAATCATTTCAGTAGCATACCTGCTCAACCGGATGAACTCTCTCTCATATTCAGCCATAGACATTCTGCCCTATTTTAACTCTAAAAACTCGGCTTTACGTTGGTCAATGTAAAGCTCCCCAATATATTTCTGCCTGAACTCAGAAAGAAAGAAGTCCCAAGTCCTCTGCTCAGCACTAACTGTCCGTGATACAGTATCCCACCACTGGTAAGCTTCCTCTCTCAATAAGGAAGTGGCACAAACCAAACTATCTACAGGTGAGCACTAAATCTGCTCCAATATCCTCTCCACAGACTGGAGCCAATACTCTGCTGCAGAAGCCACATCATCCTTTCTACCCATAAACTCAACAGCTCCATATTTCCTCAGTTTCTCAATAGGGGGACGAACTGGAACAGGGGCTGTAGCAACTAGAACCTGGGGAACAGCTCCTGCTGCTTGCCTCAAAGCAGCAACTAACTGTTGAACAAATGTATCCTGGTTAGGCCCAGCAGGACCTGCAGCAGCTTGCCCCACCCTCGAGGCGTGCTCTGCATCAGAACCCACAGCACCACTAGCGGCATCTCCAACAGGAATACCACCACTAGGAGGGACATAACTATCCACCTCCTCATCTGACAGATGTTGAGACATCACTCAACTCCTACAAAGACCAAAAAGGTTCGCATCAAAGAGAAGTTCCAAACCAAATCAATATGGCATGTATTTAACTTAAATTACTGATACTCTCATTTCAAAATAGATAAATTCCTATATATGCATATAGTCCGAGAACCGCCTAAACCTATGCTCTGATACCACTAAATGTAACACTCGCCGCCCGATCCCGAAAAACCCAACAGTTGATGCCACATTCGGTGCCGGAGGCACCGTCCTAACCTACATATGAATCAAACAATCATATTATGAATTAGAAGTGACTTAGTATTCACAAGTTTAGCAAGTAATAGTATTTTGTTTTGAAAATGATTTGGGAGAATCCTACAGAAAAACTGCAAGAGTTTCCCCTAAAAATAGAAGTTGCCAAACATATGAATACAAAGCACTCCCAATTCCAAACTCCAAACCCCATCAAACTCCAATAACAACACAATAGCACTTCTATCATTTCATATCCTCAATAACATTTTAAAATTCATCAATTCAATACATTCATTTAAACATATCAACTTCTAATGTTCTAACCATTAAATAAGTCCAAGTTTATCTCCCAATATATATACACCAAAATAATTTACAATAACATGCTTAAGTTATAAATGAAATAATACAGTCTCCAAAAATGTAATACTTATACATGCCATAATTCTTAGTTACAAAAAAAAATACTAAGTAACTACCAAAATATCTCTTCAGCTCTGATGCTACTCTTCAGGTCTTTAAGCAGCAGCACAATCTCCAACCTGCGCGTGATAAAATCAACGCGCTGAGTATAAAACTCAGTGGTGCTCATAAAACACAACAAACCAATGTTGTGATGACAACATACTTAAAAAAATCATTTATATACATAAAATCATTAAATTTGAACATGTATTACATATTTACAACAACACTTCATGCTTTAAAAATTCATTTGATATCATAAATACGTTGTGGTAAACTAAGAGTTATTAACATAATGAGATCTCATTTATTTCACTTCCTTAAAAATATTGTATAAGGGCTCACATACACTTAGGAGAAAAAGAAGCAGATAAGTTTTCATAGCTTATTCATAATGGCCTTAGGTCGCCAACCTTTTCATAACATATAGAGCGCGTCCGCCCTAACATAAGACACCCACGTGCCTAGCATATGATCATAGCTTCTTATCATAATGGCATTAAATGCCGAGCATGCTCATCATCCATAATAAAATCAAATCATGCATCAAATCCACACCAAGTATATTAGAGCCCAAAAACATTTCTCATAAAATTCATGTTCTTTAGTCTTCTCATAATAAAAACTTAATTTACACTTAAGTAATTCATAAAAATTCTCATACTTAAACAAAATGACTTAACATAGAAAATTTCCAGCATAAAAGTAATATTGACCTTTGCTGTGTCTTTAAAACATAACTTGAGTTATAGGTCTCCAAATTAAATGAAATTAGAGTCATTAGAAAGCTAAGACAAAATCCTACAAATGTTATGAAGGGATCACAGCCCAGATCAATATGGAAGATAACAAAACAAAGCTAGGAACACAGACTAACAGACTAGACCTGATTCAGCAGAACCAAGTCCATTGTTTATTGAATTCCTACTAAACACCACACTCAAATTAAACCAATCTAGAACGAGAGAATTCCCAAGACACAGGGCAACAACTTTTATCAAGAACTCAGAACCTAATCTTGTCATTATAGTGGTCAAAATGGGCACTAAAATCAGTGATGCATGTGGCCCGACACAAACAGAGTCAGTTTGGGTGTTTCAGCCATAAGTTGAGTTATATACTCCAAATTGAACACAAGAGGATGGGTTGGAAAGCTAAGAGATAGACCTACAACTTTTATGAAGGACTCAGACACAAATGGAAATTAGAAAGGACCGAAAAATGGTCCTAAATCTCACTCAAAATCTCGTTTTTCCCAATTTCAGTTTACTTTAGCCATGAAAGGAACATGAACCACAAAGATACAAGGTAGAAATGTCTACCACAACATAAATACTCATCAAACATCATCCAAGAGCATGTAATGGCAACCAAAATTCAACAAATCAATCATTTCATACAAAATCTCAAAATATACACATAATAGCATAAAGGCACAAAATCAAAATTTTGAGTAAGGTAAGTATGTTTATGAACACTAACCTTCAAAACAAGCTTTAAAAAGCTTTAATCAAAGCTTCTCAAGCTTTGGTCTTGCCTTTATCCTTATTAGAAGGCTCTCCACCCTCTACATGGAAGAAACTCAAAATCAAACAAAGAAAACAAATAAAAGAAGTAATTGGAGCTTGATTAAGCATGTATATGCTAAAAGACAACTATAAATCCAAAAATAATTCACTTATCATAAAATCACTCACTTGACCCAAGTAGGAATCACCAAATTCCTTGAAATTAGTCACCAAAAATGACTTCTCTAGCTTCACTCTCTAAGATTTAGTACTTAAATCAAGTTGGATGGGTGAATTTAATGTGTTTACTAAGTAAGAATTGAAGAAAAGGAAGAAGAAGAAGAAGAAGAAGAAGAAGAAGAAGGAGGAGGAGGAGGAGGAGGAGGAGGAAACGTGTAAGGCATAAGAAGAAGGAACAAATTTGGTGCTCAATAATTGATGGTTGCCTTTAATAAAGCAACTAAGGGTATTTTGGTCTTTTCTCCAAATTGGAGGGTGTTTTGGTCTTTTCTTCAAATATTCTCCAATTCAATTCCTTCAAAATATTATTTATCTCCACAAAACTCTCTAATTTATTCCATAAAAATAATTCCTCAAATTTCCTCCATAAAAATAATTGCTCAAATTTCCTTACTTAATATAACACCATAATTCACTATTTACTAATTATCTAAATTCTCCAAAAATATTCCTTACTTACTTTCTACCCATAAAAACCATGCATACATGCTCCAAAAATGTTAAATAAAATATAAAACATAAATAATAATTTTTCCGGACCAAAAATAATACCAACTTCCGGACCGGTGGTACTATTCACAGACCGGTAAACTACTATTGAAACACAGGAAAAACGGGGCGTTACAAATATTGTCAGTGATATACCGACTTGGGACAAAAGCACTTTGAGAGATATCAATTACTTCAGGCAGAATCAATTTTAGTCTATTACCCATAATTTTGCACAAAATTCGATCCACCATGTTACAGAAAGATATTGGTCGCAAGTCTAAAACAAACTCAAGCTTCTACTTCTTTGGTAACAAAATTATATTAGTTCAATTGGAGCCATGTTAGATGCAACTTAGATGATGGACATTGATATACACACATTATAGATGTCAACAAATGTGACATAAAATTAAATTAAAGTTTTGTCCAATATTACTTAGGAGTTAGAATCATATCATGGAAGTTTTTTTTCTATTATGTCCAATCTTATTTAGGAATTAGAATCCTATTGTGAAAGTTTTATTCTATCAATACCTCCACACTCATGTTTACTTTCTCTAGAGAAAAATCACTACAACATTTATTTATTTTATTAAATAAATTACCACTAAACTTGTAGACGGTTAATCTTTGCCCTGGCACACAGACTCAGTGATGATGTCCTTTTTATGACAAATAGAATTTTAGATATCTGATGAACTTGATTCTCAAACTAATGATCCAAGTTTAAGAAATGTGACATGTGGGGCCATTTTCACATTTTCGGACTTTTAGGGATTTCAGATTGAAACAGAGCCTGGGAAGCATCTCGAGTATGCCCGTAACGCGTTCCAGTGCATTTTCTCATTTTGCATGCCGCCTAAGATGATTTGTGAAAATTGGTCCGACCCATTTTAGGGCTCATCAGTGGCCCATGCCACATAGGCTCCAAAATTAAGGCCACCTAATCATCCTTTTGCCTATTAATAGACCAAGGGTTTAGGCATTTAGGGAGGATTTTGGATTACTTAACAAAACTCTTGAAATCGATTCTCAAACCTCTTAAATTAGAACTATAACAAGTTTTATATATTTGATTAAAGAGATCATTCATTTCCTAACAAATACTCAAAGAGTTTTTGTAATCAATCTACATATAGAATCTCGGATCATTGATTCAAGGAGCAAGGAACTTGGGTGTTCTTGAACATTCTCATAAAATCTTGAAATTTTTCTACATTCACGTAACTTCTGGGAGTCCTTAATCTTTTTTTCCTTCTTTTTAAGCTTCTTTGGTGGTTAAAACCACTTGCTTCTACTTGATTGTGAGGGAAATCCGTGATCAATCAAAACCTGCTAATTGTGTAAGCAGTGGTGCACACCACTACACTATAGCCAAATAGCTCAACAATCATTTTCTAGGCTTCTGGTCTGGGAAAGTCCTGCATGCCACAACACTTATGGCGCATGCCACTACGTGTGGTGCAAGGGACTCAATCTAGGGACCTAGAATCAACAAATAAGCAATTTAATCCTAATCCCGGGGTGAATTTGAGTCTGACATTGAGTATTCATGCTTTCTATGGTGTTTGGGATTCGTATATCCCTTAACAAACCATAATAATCAAGAAATGGATTATGATAGTCATATTTGTCCATCATGTATGATGAACATTAAATTCCTGAATCCAAATCTTGAAATAATCTTTAATTAATGTTTTACTTTACTGCTCTTTACATTTATGCTCTTTAAATTCCAGTTATTTAAGATTCAAACACTTTACATTTATGCTTTCCATTTATTGTTATTCTAACTGTTAAGCTCTCAGAATTTGACGTATAGTAAATTGTGAAATCACCCATTTTGGGGATAAATTTGGAGTATATATACTGGATTTAGGATAATCGTATTAGGATAAGGATTATGAATCCCATATTATTTGTTAGTTAGAGTTTATTTTGGAGTTTAATTTTATTATTGTAATATATTTTACTATTGTATGTTAACACTAACCTATCTAACTTTGATTAATTCCTTATTCATTCTAACATCTAATTGCAATTATGTTATTTGTTGTTATTGATTACTATTGTGAATCGTATTTTTGTGATTGCTTGTAATTAATTCACTTATGCTTGTTTTATCTTTTATTTATCGCATTTGTTTAATGGAATTATGTGAAGAGTTAATTATCAACTCTAATTAGCTATTTTGTTGTAATAATTTAGTATGAGTAATTTTATTGTGTTTAAGGGTAGAATGTAAATATTGGTTTGTAACTCTTTTCTCCTTTTCTTTTTTTGTATGATCTTAGTTTTATGTTTTGATTGATTATTAATGTCTATGTTTCCTATATTCTGAAAATTGCATTAAAATCATATTTGTCACCTCAATTTAAGTTAACGTCAATAATAAACTTGTGAATAAATGGACAAATGATGGAGCCCGGTCTCTAACTGGGCGATCCGGGTGCCTAACACCTTCCTATGATCGTACCAAACTTCCTTACCTATACTCTGATTAAAACTGAATTGGTCATTCCAAAGAAATGATTGATTTGAGAATTTTTCTTAAAGAGTGTAGCAATTCCAAAAATAAATTTTTACCAATGTAAGAGTCGTTTTCTAAAATCTGATTTTCAAAATAGAGATCGCCTTCCTGAAGATGTAAAACGGGTTCAATAAAAAGAAAATTGATTTTATAAATAAAATAAATCCAAGCCCATTTCCCCTGTCCTAAAAGACACATCTTCAACAATTATGTTTTCTTTCTCTAAAGAAAACTCACTACAAAATTTATTTATTATTTATTAAAATAAATTATATTTTCTTTGATTATCAAAAATTTATTTAAATTTCACTATAAACAATATTAGGGGACCTAGAAGTGACTAACAGGTAAAAGCCGATCTTGACCGAGAGAGACTACAAAGCATATTAGTTCAAAGGGCCCAAATGATGCCATGAATCCTCCCAGAAACTTATATCTCTGCAATTGCTAACATCAAAAGAACGCCTGGGCTTTAGCAAATTTATACTTGCAGAAAATGCTTTCCATATATGAGAGGAACGAGTCTTGGCTTTAGCATCTCAAGAAAATCTACCATTCATACACTTAATAATAATAGATTTTGCCCATAAAGCATTTTGATCTTGATTAAAAATCTAATTAATTTGCCAACAAGAGTACGATTCATTACATCCATTTTTTGATTATTAAACCCCTTTAGCCTTCAAAGTTAAAATCTTGTCTCATCTAATCAAGTGGATAACTTGCTTATTCATAACATCTTTCCAAAGAAAATCATATCTCAATATTTTTTTTTTTAAAAAGACAAATATTATTAAGAATTAATATTTAAATTTAATTAGAAATCATTATATTTAAATTTAAATTTATTATTAAAACATTAAATCATAAAACAACAACAAGTATAAATAATATGCAAATTACGTTGCTAAAAACTAGCATATATGTACCAATAGAGAGGGGAATATAATGAACAAAAAAAAATGATATGGTTAAATTTGATAATGAAAATTGTTCTTTATTTCTATTTTGATTGGTTAATTAATAAAATTTATTATAATTTTATAAGTGTAAATTTATTAATCTATCAGTTTTCGATAACCACTATTATTGATAGTTACTGCCAACTACAATTACTATCTAGCAATTATCGCGGATTACTGGCAACAACCGCAATTTATCATTTTTATACTTTTTCTTCATATTTAATAATAAAATTTTTGAATAGCAATTTGAAATTCTAATTATTTTTATAGTTTTGTAACTCAAAGTTTTTAATATTTTCTATTTAATTTTCAATATTATAACTAAATTAGGTGAAAACTCGGGCATTACGCATATTGCTTTATTATTATATGTTATACTTTGTAGTTTATCATTGTATTTAATATATACTATTTCATAGTTTACATAAACCTTAAGAATTATAATGCTTCAGATTACCAGAATTCTAACATGGAATGATAAAATAAAAATTATCAGTTCTATACTCAACTATTAGACATAAATAGATCAATAACCATTATAACGTTTCTTAGTATTTGACAAATCAAATTTCTTGTTGTTATTGGACCCATTTCAAAAGAAGTTTTGCATGTAAAAATTCTTTCATAATCATTATATATTATATATTATCAACATGCCATAAAATTTTTTTATAATTCATATTTCCTGTAAAAAATTTTAATTTGAATCATTTAGGTTACATTCATATTACTTATAAGTACATTTTATTACAATTTATTAAATGAATTCTTCATATTGAATTTTTCACGTTAATATAATTTTTTAAGAGATGTGAATTTGATTAATCGATGAATTTATTTGCTATTTTATTTATTGATATTTCAATTTTAGATTATTATCCCTCCCTTCCGACAAAATAGTCCCAGACTTTTCATAATAGATATCCAAAATAAGAGTCCCATTTCCATTTTTTAAAATGGTCTTTTTTGTTAAGTTTCCTATAATACCCATATAATACAATTTGTGCTAAGAATTAATATACATAGAATTACTAAATATTTAGTTAAATATAAATATAAAGTAATATAAATTAATTGAAATATGTGTTGAGATATTTATTTTTTATTGAAAAACTCTATAAACATTACTTAAAAAATATTAATATTGTGGTAAATATGAAAAAAAAAAGATAAATATTATGGATGAACTAATTTAACTATCGGTTCTTAATCTGTGTAGCATGCAAACAGAACAATTACAGGACACCTAAATAAAACAATGGTTTCTATAATCAAGAGCATGCAAATAGTGATCATAAATATTTTAAGCAAGATTTACAGTTTAAAACATCAAATCAGCAGTAACACGAAAATGTACAGGTATATGGAAAAAAAAAAAAAAGAAAGATAATAAAAACTTGAACTTGATAGAAGGAAAGAGAGAGCAAGTAAAACGCGTAGACATAAAAAAATAATCTATATATATATAAATGAAAACTGAAACAAAAAAAAAAAAGTTTTCACCCGTTTTTTTTGTTAAACATTTCATTTTTTTTCTTTTAAAAAAATTTGGGTTTTTCCATATATTTTATGTTTTAATTGGTTAATATAATTGCTTTTTATAATTTAATATATAGTAAAGATAATTATTAACTTTTAAAACCTAATCGAATTCAACTAAAACATTGTCTTTTAAAACTTAATTTAATTCAACTACAATACTATCTTTTAAATTTTTGAACCTAAAGTCTAGCTATATATAGTTGAAATGAACAATGTTATTGTATACTTATACCTCAAAGGCAAGTTACAATTTATGTGAATAGAGGTTAGTTTCTTTAATTTTTTTTTATTTTTTCTTTCAAATTTTCACATTTATCATTTCATACTTTCATAGGGGATTCTTAGGCTGAGATAAGTACTTTGTTTCATCTTAGGCTGCTGTAAGTACTTTGTTTCATCACTTTAGGCTGCTTTAAGTACTCTTGTCTCATTTTATGTATCTGCTTTTGTTAGTTTAAGTTTAACATAAGTTCAAATAGTTGTGATAATAGGTCATGTGGAATCTTAGACAATAGGTAAGTTTTGATTATAATTAAATATCCTAGCATATTATCAAAAACGCTTCCAATTAGATTTTAAAATGAAACTACAAATTAAAAACTTTTCAAACTAGTAATACAATAAAAAATAATCCAAGCAATTTATAAATACCTGCACGTGAAACGCGGTACTACGACTAGTGAATAGATGAGACTTGAGATTTAACGAAAGGAGAGTTTATAGGTAGATAGATAGTTTTTGATAAATAAGATTTATAGGTAGATACAAAGTTTTTGATAGATAAAATTAAATTTGAAAAACGTTGATTATTATTATAACATATTAATTTTTAGATTTTAAAATAGAAACCAAATTCATTTTTCATGGAGCAGTGAATTAGCAATTATAACTCTCCTTTAATTTGATTCAGTTGTAAAAACAGGTCCCACAAATTTCAACTGAGTTTACAACATTTTTCTTTTTTATCTTTAAATTTGCACTAGTGTTAGAACCCCGCGTGATGCAACTAGCAATATTAAATTATGAAATAATTTTTTATAACATCATTCAAAAATAGTAAAATTATATAATAAAATGATAAATTTTATCTCCTTGAGATATGCTGAAAAGTTATAATGTTAAGATATTTCTTTTTAACTATCACGCGAAACTTTTCATAAGGTATGCAATAGCAAAAGTCATGCATACTAAATATATTGAAATAAGAAATTGAGTTTTTTTTTTTTATGTTTATAATTTATTATAAATAATTGTTTATTTATTTAAAATATTAATATATTACTTATTCAGTGTAGTGTGTCCTAAGTGTGTGAATGTCTTACTTTTTAAAAAATTATCGTATTTTGTACGTTTCCGTATCTTGTGTCCCGTGTCTGTTTAACCTAACTTTTGATATATAAGATTACTCCATACACTAAGCTAATCAACCAAAGTTTCTTTTTATTACCAATAAAAAATGAAGTTTTTTTTTAAATTTATTTTTGTGTCATTCAATAAGAAATTAATTTTAGTATTTTATGTTTATATTTATTATAAATGATTATTTATTTATTTGAAATATTATTGCATTAACTGTTTAGTATAGTGTGTCTTAAATATATGGATGTTCTACCTTTTTTAAAAATTGTTATATCTAATATATTCTCATATCTCATGTCCCGTATTCGTACAATTTAACTCTTGGTATATGAGACTAATCCATGCATCAAAGCTAATCAACCAAGATTTTTTTTATTACCAATAAAAATGAAGTGTTTTTTATTTTTTTTTATGTCATTGAAATAAGAAATTATGTATTTTTTTTTCATTTATGTTTATGATTTATTATAAATGATTATTTATTTATTTGAAATATTAATATATTACTTATTTAGTGTACTATGTCCTAAGTGTGTGGATGTGTTACCTTTTTTAAAAATTATCGTATCCGGTATATGTTCATGTATCTCATATCCCATTTCTATGCAATCTAGCTTCTGGTATATGAAACTACTCTGTGCACCAAGCTAATCAACCAAGATTTTTTTTATTACCAATAAAAAATGAAGTGTTTTTTTAAATTTATGTTTGTAAATAGAAATAAGAAATTAATTTTTTTTTATTCTATGTTTATAATTGTGATAAATGATTATTTATTTATCTGAAATATTAATGTATTACTTATTTAGTGTAATGTATCCTAAGTATATGGATGTCCTACCTTTTTAAAAAATTATCGTATCCCGTATGTCCTATATCTTGTGTCTTGTTTCTGTGCAACCTAGCTTCTGGTATATAAGACTACTCTATACATCAAGCTAATCAACCAAGGTTTTTTTTATTACCAATAAAAAATGAAGTGCTTTTTTTAAAAAAAAATCTATTTTTGTGTCATTGAAATAAGAAATTAAGTTTTTTTATTATTTTATGTTTATAATTTATTATAAATGATTATTTATTTATTTGAAATATTAATGTGTTACTTATTTAGTGTAATGTGTCCTAAGTATATGGATGTCCTGCCTTTTTTAAAAATTATTGTATCTTGTATGTTCCTGTATCTTGTGTCCCGTTTTCGTGCAAACTAGGTCATGGTATATAAGACTACTCCATATATCAAGCTATCAACCAATGTTATTTTTTATTACCAATAAAAATGAAGTGTTTTTTTAAAAAAATTTATTTTTGTGTCATTGAAATAAGAAATTTATTATTTTTTTATTTTATGTTTACGATTTATTATAAATGATTGTTTATTTATTTGAAATATTAATGTATTATTTATTTAGTGTACTGTGTCCTAAGCGTGTAAATATTTTACTTTTTTAAAAATTATCATATCCCATACATTCCAATTTATATTTTTTTTTAAATTGTTTATATATTGTTATTTAATAGTGATATATCATTTATTCATAATTTTTTAAGCGTGTAGATTATTTATTTATTGTTTTGTAAAAAGAAATAAATTATATTAATATATTAAATTGAAATACCCGAATTTTTATTTTCGAAACTTTTGAATTTTTATTAACTCAAAAATCGCAAATTTTGGCCACGTGGGCTGCAAATGTAACACAGTTTCAATTTGAGCCCAAAATTTTCGAATTAGACCTAAGCCCAAAAACTGATTATCCGGAATGTTCGATCGAAGAACCACTAAATATTTTGATGAAATAAAATAGAACACTAATTGTTAATCGATTATAAATGTATGTATATGTATGCAACTATTATATAAATTAATTATCCTAAAATCAAATATCATAACTGTTCATATTTTATTAATATTGAGTAAATGGAGAAAATATTATGGAACCGAACTAAATAATTAAAATAAAATGAACCGGGCCTGAAAATCAATTTGATTTTTGAAAACCGCACGAAAAATTCTGAAAACCGAATGAAAAACTCGAAAATGGAACAAAATGAGATCAAATCGCTAAATCGGACCAAACCGGCTCGAATCGAACCGGAATGGCCCAGCCCACTTTCCTTCCCTTCTTTTCTTTTTCTTTCTTTTCTCTCCCTCCTTTCTCTCCTTCTTCTTCCTCGCGCGACAGCTCCCTCTCCCTTTGCTCTCTACGATCTCCGGCCACCGATCACAGTCTCCAGCGATCGGACCTTCTTTCTTCATCTTCTCGATGAGAGGAGTTAGTTGGTGGCGTTGTTTTGCAGAAAAGAGGCCAAAATCGCGAAGAACGCGACTGGGGCTGAGTGTCGCGCGGTACTGGCGATCAACGCCGTTTGCGATGGCTGCAACTTGAAGAAGCAGCGTCGATCGTCTCACCTCCTCCATGTGAGCCTCTTGCCGCCGTTGAATCAAGCGTCTGATGGAAAATGGTGAAACCACCATTAATGGCACCAAGCTGCTGTCGAACCCGATCCGGCCAATCAAGAACCGATCTCACTAAATTAACACTAGAAATGGAATCCTTGGTGAATTTTGAGTCGAATGGTGTGATTGTTGCAAAATTCTGGGCAAGCATGATTTTTCGGCCAATGTGCACAGCGGCGGTCCGGCGAGACTCCGGCGAAACTCCGGCAAGGACTCGAGAGGCAGAATGATCCCCGCGCGGATCACGGAAATCAAATCCGAATTTCCATCGGTACATTGTAAGGCTTAGTTGTCCATTTTTCGGTATAAAATTTACAACTTGACTTAATTAATTAATTGGATATAAGATTAATTGAATTATTAAAATTGGAGATTTATGAAATTAAATTGCAATTTTTGAATAAATCCCGAATTAATTAATTAATTAACGAATTAATCGAGTAATTAAGTGAATTATATTGAATATTATTAAAAGTAACTACAGTATTGATATTGAAATATGAATTTTAACTAATAATTAAATATGTTAATTTTCGGGATTTTAGGAAGTATAAATAGGAAAAATTATTAAATAATTAATGATATTACGAAAATTAAAAATTTATTGGTGATAGAATTTTCAAGTGCCTACGTATGATGGATGACTAATAAGTGATAATTATGGTGGACGGGATCGGTTAATGTAAATTGCCCGATGGATGGGCTGTGTGTTGATATGTGATAGATGTAAAAATTTGGCTAGTCCAGTTTATAGAGGAAATGCTGCCGAATTTTCAGTAAAGCATTAAATGGAGAATTAAATTAATCATATTCTTAATAAATAGTGACGACTAAAATTTTAGGTATTAAGAAATATTATACAATATTATAATTATCATTATACAATATTCCTCATCGAATAACTAGAGATTTTATTTAGAGGTTATAAATTAGAATAGTTATATAAATGAGAAAACCCAGATATATATGCATATTAACAAGTGAATTAAATGACCGGTAACCAAAATAAATAAACGAATGTGAGATATAAGTTTTTGAATTAAAATTCTTATTTAGAATTTTCTTGTTTATTTTAAAGGTTTATAAAATACCAAAATCCGAGGACAAGAGCTGGAAGCATGTGGCTAAAAAGGCAGTCCTTTTTAAAGGACAATAAAGAACTGTGAGTAGTGTTAGATAACTAATATCATCCGCCTGCATTCATGCATTCACGGCTAAATGATATCATGCATTATTTTGTTGAATTGCCATATTATGATGCACTATTTGTTGATATTAAAAATTATTTGATTACTCGTGCTATGAACATACTATGCCTTGTTTGTGTGGAATTGGGATTAAGTGGACCACCATGGGTTTGTGAGGACGGTCTATGTGATATGGATCCTGAATATGATATGATATGGAATTTGACCGTTAGCCGGGTAAATGGGAGATCGGCGCCGCTGTGTGCACTGATGATATGGATTATATGGAAAACCACGTGATGACCTCTTGTTGTTGCGCACCTAATAATCTAGATTTGATTGTAGTCCGCAAGGTGGCCTCCTGTTGTGAACACTTGATGATCTAGATTGGATGGAGATCACCGGGTTGCCTCCTGTCGGTATATTAAAAAAAAAAAAAAAGAGAGAATGGAAAAACAATGAGAGGACTGGTCAGTGAGGATTAGGCCAGTTGGCCGTATGGGGGTCGACTTCCTGGTGCACATGTATGAGAGGGCGAGCCATGTGTGAGGACGGCTCGTTGGGGTTCTAGGTGGTGCCACTGACTAATTTCCACGTGATATGATTATATGAAGGTGATAATAATTGTGATTGCTGTTGTATTGCCATTTGTGTGACCAACTGCATGTTCATAAAATTAATCGGCGACCAGGTAAAAATATTTTTAGCATCTGTGTGATTGTGTGGGGTGAGAGGGTTATTTAACCCTACTCATTGAGTTTGACGCTCACCCCTGCCTACCTATTTTTTTTTCAGGTAATAGAAGAAAGAAGAGTCCTATGGAATTGAAACAATAATTATCAAGAGCTGTTAGTGAATGAAATAATGAAGTAAATGTAAAGGTAGAGTTCCGCAATTGTATTCCAGTTGGGTTGTAAATGAATAATAAAAGTCCATATTAAATATATGAACTGTATTTTGGATACATATGTGAAATAAGTAAATGGGCCTGAATCCATAATTATGAACAAAATGTGAGATTTAAATAAGTTAGGCTTACTACGGGCTTCGGGGGCCTTAAGTCCACCCAGGCCCTAGTGCCGGTCCGGCCCACGGAAATGGGTCGTGACATAAATGCTAGAGATAATATTTTTTTATAGATATTATCTTCATAAATGGATTATCTGTAAATAAAACAATTGATCTTCTTACAATTCTTACAATTATGTTAAATTAAATTAGAATTCTAACATCTGTCATTCTATAATCCAAAATACTTCCGAGTGGTAAATTGTGTTAGAATTTCAACATTCGTCATTCTATAATTCAAAATAATGCTAAGTGGAAAATTATACTACTTACATTTAGCTTTCATATAAGGCAAATTACTCTGCTTTTATATAGATATGTAGATTACAAACGCAGCTGCATTAAATTTGATAGAATATATTGGGTTCTTATATATATATATATATATATATATATATATATATAAACTAGAGTCTAGAATTTATATCCTTTTCTTAGTTCTCTTTTTTTCGGTAACAGTAAATATAATTATCAAAATTAAAATATACCAAGACTTCCTTTTATAATTATCTACCAAATTATGTATTCGTTAATTATTGTTCCATATAAATACATAAAATCAATACTTTTCTCCAAATTTCTACATCATTAGACTTTTCTTTGATTTTTAATTAAAATTTAAGTACTATTAATTTAACCTATAATAATTATAGGTATAATTTTAATAAAATCTAATAGGACTTTAGATGAATTTGGTGTATAATTTATAGTAAAACTTTGCTAATATTTGATATAAAAATTATATATCTATATTTTCAAATTTTATTAATTTGAAAAAATAAAATAAACAATTAAATTGAGGATTTTTAATTATGTGTTTTAAAACTCTTATTTTTAATTTTACTAATATATTTTATACATTGAATGTTTATTTTAATTTTTATGTATAAAAAATATAAAATTATTCATATATACTTATCATTCTTTTTTTTTTATATATATAATGGAAAAATAATTATTTAATTTTAGAAATTATAAAACTTTATTTATCACTTAGAAATTTCAATTTATTTCTTAAATTTTTATCTTCATTAAACATAATTTAATTAAAAAAAAAATTTAATGATGGATCCATATGTAAGAATAGTTCATTGATTCTTTAAAGACAAGGTTTTATAGACACCATTTTTTTTTTTCTAGTTTTTTATTTAATCGATTTCCATTCTATGTCTAATTTTTATAGTTACTCCTTTCCATATCTTTTTTTTTATTATTTTCTAAGATTTAACTATTTGAGTGATTTTAAAAAAAAATCCTCTCCAATTCTTAACTTTATAAATTGGAGAAAATAAATGTATAATACAATTTATGTAGTTTATTGCTTAGAACAAGTTATGTAACTATGAATGTTATTTATTTAATTAGTTATTTTAGTTTAACTGTCATTGTCAAATTATTCATCCTAAAAATGTTAAATTATTCATTATAATTTAAAATTTTTAATTATCAATAAATTAAATTATTTTTTAATTAATTTTTTAAAATTAAAGATAATTTACTGCAGTATCACGTGAGTCTATCCACTTGTAGATATCAACGTTGGAATCATCATTGAGATCCATATCTGATTTATAAATTCAAATGCTTAGTACCAAAATAAAATCTAAGTTGTCAAATTGTAAACAAACTGAACATAAGCTTGAGTACCAAACGTATCAAATTCCCAACCACATACAAAACAAATGCCCAGATAATAAAATTTCAAGTGAATCATCCAAAATTCTTTCATATATGTTTCAACATTTAACTGCACTCTAATTTATTAGATTCTATTATTTCATTTTTTTTTCTTAAAAATTTTTGACATGTGAACGACTAATTAAGCCAGGATACCATATTACAACTATAACATTGATCAAATACATGTTAAGTATGTTAACTATTTTAACAACTAACTAATTAACTAACTAATTAATGATATTACCTTATATGATAAAACTTCAACAACCTTTAACAAAACAAGTAATCAAGGAAGTACAAAGAATCAGTTAATCCATAATTTTGGATATTCAAGTTTCCTCATTAAATTTCTGGGGGAAAAAAAAGGCGTAACAACTATATTCATAATTTCAGAATAATTCTAGCAAAAGAAAGAAAATAACTAATTAAAATGCAATAGATGAAAGGAAAAGCATGAAAAGCTATTTGACTTTAAATCTCAAATGTGAGACTAGAACCTGAAGATGTTGCCTAACATAAGGTGTCCCAAGTCTATATGCAGTCTATATAAGACGCTTGAAGAAACTGTACCAATTCTAGAAAAAATACAAACTACCCTTTGCCTTTATTTAGCAAATGACAGTATTCTTGAAGCAATATCATGTAGAACATACGATATAAAATCAAATCGCTCTCATAAATGATCCAGGTGCTTGTTAATCAGATCCTTGAGGTGACAGTCCTCAAGGTAATGAAGCTGGTCCTCCTTAAGAAATAGGGTAATCTTTGTACCCTTTCTGAAATTCTCACCAGAGGTATCTCTTGTAATATTGTATGACCTGCCAACCTGTGACTCCCATACATACTATTTATCATCATTGAATTTGGTTGCCACAATGACCTTCTCAGTAACCGAGTAAGCTAAGTAGAGAAAACAACACCAAATTGTCCAATCATGCTCATATTAACTTCATGAGTTAGTACCTCCATAAAAATATCAAACCAAAAATAAGTTATGTACCTTTGTGCTAAGATAAAAATGATAAGAGTTCCCCTATGCGAGCATTACCACTTCTACGCCTTTGTTTTCTCCTTACTATGTTGGGTTGCCATTTCCAAAGTAACTAAAGTATACACAAGATCAAATAGAATGCCAGTTTGTCGTGCAATTTGTTGGCACGCCTCCAACTCTCCTTCTAATACATTACCAAATCTTAGAGAGAGAGAGAGAGAGTGAGGTGCCATGTTAATAGGGTAGTGAAAGAAATGCATCGAAAAACAAATAATTCCAATTAAACTATACTTCATAGAAGTCTAGTATTCTAAATTATATGCATATGCCATCTGACAGGGAACACATATTAATCAAACTTAGAAATATACAAGCTGAGTCCCTGCACATTTTCCATTCTCCTTTCGAAGACTATAACCAGTTTACTTCAAAGGTTGAATTATATTATGAACACTTCAGTAGAAGACTATATGGCATAAATGACCTTGAAGGTGGTCATGTTATAAAGCATTTAAGCAAAATTTATAAGAAAGAGAAATCAAAATTTGAAAGAACATTAATGTTAACCGAAATTCTAACAATTACTTATTTTCACTAATGATTGTGCTCAACCTAATGAACAATTCCACCATGGACTTTATTTAAAAAATAATCAAGTGTTTTCCCCTTTGTCTGCATGAATTAATTGTCTAAACCAACAATATAGCAGTTACTTCTGATGGGATCCTAAAGAAGCAATTACAATAGTTATAATACATATATATATATATACATCAATAATATTCATTTAATAATTGAGCCTATAATGAAATGGACTTACCTTTACTAAAATTTTTGGTTTCCCTCCTTATTATAAAACACTTTACCTGTTATTTAATATGATATTACCCCACATATTTACATGTTCCATTGTTTCATAACCATTCAAAAATTTATTCAGTTCAACTAAAAGGATGTAATGCAAAGTGAAACCCACCAAAAACAAAAGGCTCTAAGTCCAAACCAATGCCATTGTAACAGTCTTAGCATCTACAACTAATTTTCTGGGTCTCTTTTTTCTAAGTAAATGATCATGGGGTAAGTACTCCACCAGGCGAATGACAACTATACAAAATAACCCATATTTCAGCAATCAAGCTGAGTATTTTTCAAAGTAACATAGAAAATGCATCTCAAGTATTCTAAATAATTACAATTAAAAAATAAAAAAAATACCATTTACAATAATGAAAGGACCCAATCAGTTGTAAAAAATAAAACACAAAAGTCAATTAGTACTTGCCTTGATTTAGTGGTGTTCAATTCAAATGCACTAAAATACTGAAAGATATATTTTGATACATGAACTTAACATGTTTGATGTATCTTTAATTTTACTTATTAAACTGCCAAGAAAATGAGACCATTCTTATGCCTAGCAGATCAATCTATGTGCATATTCATTCATATACATGTATGTATTAACACTTACAAACAACACCCCACATGTGTCACACTCAACTTTTTTAGAATATAGAAACACAAATCCAAAATGAATTCCCTCATAGCCAATAACAAAGTGAGCAATTTAGTTTAGGTTGATGCAAATGCCCTTCAAAAATGGACAAACTACAATGAAGCAATTTACAGGAGGATTATGATTAATAAGAATGGTTTACCCCTTGAGTTGAGATATAGACCACTAGTCCTTTTGTACCCGCAAACCCAAACAATCTTGGTTGTAGAAGGACATGTCTAATAAATTGTTTAATCAATTTTAAAATAAATAAAGAAAATTATCTATTTTTAATATCTCAATACACATATATGAAAATACTAATATATAGAAATAAAATTACAAATTAAAATATCATCACAAGTAGGGGGTGGCCACTGTTCCGGAACCACCGGTTTCGATTACAGAACTGAGATTTCGATTCCAAAAAATCTGAAATCGGAACCGAGCCAAAAATTGATGGTTTCGGTTACGGTTTGGAACCAAACGGTTACAGTTTCAGTTTTGGTTCCTTAACGATTTCAAATTGACAGCTCCGATCGGGTTCTCTGATTGATTTTTTGGCGAATCGCATAATTATAAAATTAAAAATTAGGGAACATTTTTTGTTGAAAATTTAAAACTTAAATATTTATGAAAAAATTTTTAGAAAACACTTAAAGAAAAATTAAAGAAAATGCTTAACTTAATTTATTTGTTTTTAAAAAAATCTTGAACTTATTATTTTTTTTTTTTTTAGAAAAAAAAGAATCAAATTTTCACAAATACTCTTAAAATTAGCCGTTATATAGTTATTAGAAGGGTTAATTTGGAGATTTTACAAAAATATTAAAAAAAAGTTATTGAAACTGGGTGGAACAGCCGGTTCGAACCGTCGGAACCACCAATTAGTTGTTCCTCAAAAGTTGGACCTGGAACCGAACCGTATACCCCCGGTTCTGGTTCCCACCAGTTTTGAATTGGCAATTCTGGTTCAAAAAACGGTAAAATGGCCACCCCTAATTACAAGGTCTTAAATGATAATCACCTTTTTCATCATTAGGAGGCAACACCTTTAACTATTAATTTTTTGGAAAATTTCTTTGAAGACAATATTTTTTAATTTTTCCTTAGGTTGATTTTCTTCTTCCACTAATAAAATCTTAATGCCTTGTCTTGAAGTTACTCTTGATAGGGTAACATATAAATGTCTATGTGAAAAGCATGTTGTTTCATATATAACCCAATTGTTCTAAGTGATTTGCCTTAACTCTTGTTAATTCTCATTGTAGAGTTCATTGCAATTGGTAATTACCTCCTCTTAAGTTTGAAAGGCCAGTTCATATTTGCATTGGACATTATGATTCTGGGTAATAGAATATTGTCTCCAACATTTGATCTGATAATAATCTTGGCTTGTATGCACAATTTTCAAAGTTGAGTAACAATTAGTCTTGTGCCATTACAAAGACTATCAAATTGATTTAAATTGCACAGCAACTTATTGGTATACCAACATTTAGTTGCAACTCATGTCTTGGCAGTCCTGAATAGATTAAGGAATTTAAGAATTCTGTTGGGTAGAGGATGTCATCATTATTTGAAATTCCATCTGCTTTGCAAGTGCTATCTAAACTTTAATATATTGTAGCATCTGAAGGCAATTATGTACTCATTCAATTCACGAACCGAATCATTTCGAGGTGTTAATATTGCTCTTTCTCTAATATAATCAATGTCACTTATTTGATTATTCAATCTTGGAAAAACTATATCCACAATAGCATTTTCTTTGTTGCCATCTCCATGAACACTTAAATCCTCAGGCATATATACTTATATAGCTCTCATCTCCTGACAACACATGCCCTTTCACCTATTTGTAGTAACCACTCATCAAATTTTCTTAATGGCTGTAATTCTGCAAGAGTGTTACAATTACTCCTTAGTGTCATATTTTCTGACGATCTCAGTATTGTTAGATGTTCCCAGAAAAAGACAAAATATAAACATGCTTGCACAATATTCTTATTATTTCGTTTTTGGTATAACAGGTAAAGTTGATTTGAAATCCCTTCCTAGAATAATAATTAGACCTCCAAATATTCTGTCAGCATTTGATTCATTTTTTTTGACAAAATGTCCCTCTTATCAAGAGTTTCAACACAATATTTATTCGCCATTGGTGCTTCATCCCAAATAAGAAATAAAGTCTCTAAAATTAGTTTTGCTAGTTTAGTCCCTTTTCTAATATCACATGTACTGTCTTCAGTAATATTTAAAGGTATCTGGAAGCATGGGTGTGTTGTCCCTCCTCCTAGTAAAAGTAATGCAATAATTCCTGGTGTAGCAACAATAAGGTAACTTTACCTTCATATTGTAATTTGGCAATGATAGTAGTCCACATAAAAGTTTTGCTAGTTCCACCACGTCTATGAACAAAAAAGGGTATTCTATTCTGCTGCTGAATTGAATTTATTAAGTTTTCATGTACAACTTTTTTCAACTGTTCAGACCATTATAATAGACTTCGTGAAATTTAGTATTGCTATCATTGTCATAATTCATCTCCTCAAGCAATAATCTGTTTTTTGTATTTTCAAATATGACATAACCTAGAAGTGGCATGCCTTGGAAGTTAGATAATGATTTTTCACCATTTCTTTTTATCAAATCTTTAATCTCAATGAAAGCAAAGTTTTATGATAGTTCATCAATAGGTGATAGTGATTTCAACCTCATCTTTTTTTTCGTGGTATACAATATGTCTTCACTTAATAATTATACATTTGATTTCCATAGCTCACTAGGATTAACTATTTCATTGAACCAAAGGATTGTCGTAAAGAGCTAACATAATTGTCTTCTAGTAGCCCATGTTCAAGCTTCATTCAAACAATCATTCCATTCTTTATCATCATCTAATAGTCCCAATGCATAGCAAGCTTCCTTGAAAGTTAGATATATAACTTCATTAATAGTTATCATGTTTTCAAATGAAGTTACACCTTCAACCAAATTTAGCAACATGCACAAATAATATTTCTCACTATTTTCTAAATGTGCAAAATAAATTTTTCCAATACACCTTCCTTTTTTTCATTTTGTCCATTTTCTATCTTTGTCATTCAAAACCTAATTTGTGAGGAAATCAACATAGGTCAATGATCGAATTTCATGATATTCTTCATTGCACTTCACCCATTTTGTCAATTTCATCTGTGATTACTTTGCTTTCTAAATATGTGACCAGACATTCATTTGCATCAAATAACATATATTGTTTATTTTCTAAGTGGAATGACAATCTTTTCACTGTAGATTGTCTAAAGTTTATGTCAAATTGAAATATCCTCCAACAAGATTCCGTTGAAGAGATGTATCTGTAATATTAGCCATAATTTTATTGAAGATACTTATTTTATGCATAATTAATCAATATCATATTAAGTAATAAAAATATTCTTTAATTATGAAACATAAAAATTTAAAATATTTAGGTGGTAATTATTATGTATTTAATTTATTGATTAAGCATAAATAAATTTTATATAATTATCAAGATGCAATTAAATCATTGAAAATTTCTAAAAATTGCTAATAAAGGAGAAATGAATATATTAACTATTATACATACCTACAATCAACAAAAAATTTGATTTCATCCCTTATTTCAAGAATTGTGAGAATTTGACTTTTTCTCATTGCTGCTGTAAACTTCCATGGAATTGTTGCTATATCAGGTCATTTATTCATATATTTGAAGAGGTATTTAATTGATCTATGATGATTGCAGATTTCTATGTTCAAAGGACCATCGTACTTCACTAATACATTTATATTGTAAGGAACAACATAAAGATTATTAATCTCAGAACTTTCTTTTCTTTATGTATGCTTTAATTTCTCTTCTCCTATACATGGGATAACCTTCATCATCAATTGTTGTTTTATTCACGAATTTTTTTGAAAACTACTTGTTTAATTTTCCTATTTCCATGCATGGTGAATTTTTATTTTAAATAACCACATGGACCATGAATCATGTAATTTTCAACGGCTACAAAAGCAAGTGGATCAGTCTGCTTATTTGGGATTTCAGTGAACACCATTTTGTTTATTCTTGATGCTGGAGGATTCTTATGATTAGGATAGAGGAAAATCAATATATGAGCATGTGGAAGACCATTAAAAAAAAAAAAAAATCAATATACAAAACTGCAAAGACATTCACAAAATAATATTTATTAAGTATTAATGTAGCAATTATTTACTATGTGATATTTAAATTTTTCAATAAACTTATGAATAAATCAATTGTTTCCCATACTAATTATATTCAAGCAAAAATTCAATTTTTGATGAAACACATTACTTAATTTAAACATAAGTTAATAAGATTTTTTAACACCAATAATTATCCAACTTATGATAAGTAGAATATGAATTTTCACAAACTATTTAACCTTTGATTAAGATGTTTTAACAATATAAATTTAACATTCCCATAGGCAAAATTAGTCATCTCTTCTCCACAATTGAAATGCATACGATTTAAAAAAAAAATCAAAAGGACTTTAATTTGGTTGTAATGGGGTTTTAGAGGTATAATTTTATCTAAACAAAGAAAAAGGATAAAAAGATAGACAAATAGCACAAAAAATGCATAATATCAAGATTTTCATCATATCAAAACAAAATTTTCTTTGTAAAAAGGGTGATTAATCTTGAAGTTCTTTACTAGCTCAAAAATTAGAGATACTTTGGCAAGGTCTTTTCATAATACTTTGATAATTTCTCCCTTGCTTTAATTCCCCAAACATTGAATTCTTGAGTGATTGCTTCGTTTATGGGGTGTTTCTTCTTGAGTTTTCTAATTTATCCCCTTGCTAGTATTAATGAAATTTTCTCCCTTTTTGTTGCTATGTTTTAATAAAAATCAAATCCTTCAATTATGCATTATTGCACTTAGGGTAGAAATTTAAATTGGTTTAATGGCTAAGCTTTAATAAGAGTGAACAATAAAATTTGGATGTAGGCTTCAAATTAGTTGCAAAAGTCATATTTTTAATTAGTTAGCCTAGGCTAAATAAGGGTTTCAACAAAGAATGCCTAAATCATCTCTTTCTAAATGTAAGCATTTAAAAATTTTGTTTCAAAGGGAATTCTAATTTATTCTAGGAATGTCAAGGTTAAATAAATTTTGATTAAAACATATCTATATACATAAAATTTGCAAAAATCAGTGTTTATAATCTTAGAAACAAATAGTTAAATCGAAGAATTATGTTAAGTCAAAAAAAAAAAAAAATTAAAGCTCAAATATACTAGACTAGGAAAATAACTAAATTTATCACAAGTTAGTAAATTATGATAGTTTTCAAGCTTGCTTATAATTATTCCAACCATGTTAAGCTTAAAATAATAAAATAACATTAAAACTAAAATTTAACTAAAATTTTCCTTCCCCCAACTTAATCTAGCACATTGTCCCCAATGTGTTAAAAAATAAGACTACTTTCCCAAACTTATCACATTAGCAATACAAAAGAATAAGGGAGTGTAGTAAGCATTATCATCATTGTATTGAAAAATACAACAGAGCTGGGTGTTGGAATGTGGCATAGCTAGAAAATCAGAAAAAACACTAAAAAAAAAAAAAACGAGAATATATAATATCCAAAGAAACGGAAACAACAACAAAGGAAACAAAAATTCAAGATATAACATCCAATATATAAAAACAAAAATCGAAATAGAAAGCAACCGAAAAGAAGTCAAATCCATCAAGATTCCGGTGGTGGAAGTGGGTGTGGCTGTAATAACTGAACGACAGTGTGGAGTTGGCCTTGCATAGTGTCAAAACGAGAGTCGAGGCTCCCGTGCATAATCTCTATGGACTGGAACCTGTCAGCAATCATGGACTCCATTCCGTTAAGGTGAGTGTCAAACGTGTCCATTCGGGACATCATCCATGCAAGAACTTCATCGTTAGACATGCTCGATGCTCCTTGAAAAGATGGACCAGCTCCAGAGGTACCTGCACTAGAAGAAGTACCAAAAGCAGGGAAGGGAGTTGGATGACCCTCCTCCATGTTAGTGTCACCGGCATCCTCAGCCTCCTCATCATCAGAACTGTCGTCTCGAGAACCCACTATCAGATATGAATCTCCCACTTTTTCAACCAATCTCATATGAATCATGACATCTAAGTCTAATGATAGTGTTGATTTTTATAGTGTTTTTATTGTAATTTTTATTGAAATTTCTATTACTTTTAATTTATTTAAATTAGTTTTTATGTAATATTGATATGTTTTTATTCAAAAGCTTCCTTTAATCACAACTCACTTGATTGGAAAGAAAATTGTAGGATTTTGCAAAGAAAAGAACAAAAATAAAGCAAGGTACAATTGGCACGCCCCATCCCGTGTCGAGAAGCACGGCCGTGTCTGGCACAAGGCGAGACAAACCAAGAGACAGAGAGATGCACGCCCTAAGCCGTGCCAAGGAACACGCCCGTGCACGCTAGCCTGCCTAGGCCATGCCAAGGAACACGCCCGTGCCTCATATGCCTCTGACTTCCAGAGAGATGCACGCCCCAGCCCGTGCTACCCCGCACGCCCGTGCGCGCTATCAACCAGACTTCCAGGAGACTGCACGGCCAGACAGCATGCCCGTGCGCGCTAGCTTGCCAGGCCATGCTACGGAATACGGCCCGTGCCAGAGCCTCTAATCCTCCAAAGACTGGCACGCCCCAGGCCGTGCCAGACAACACGCCCGTGCAAGCAAGAATTCTATATTTTGAGTCAAAAGTTGCCAACTAATTTCTACCATTTTCACAAGATGCTTTGGATACTTTCTTCACATGCCAGTCAAAGTTCAACCATGTGCAATTGAGAAACCATAATTGAGAGCAATTCATGGCTTGATTTACAAACTTTTCCACCTCACAAAGTTGAACTTTACTCATTAAATCACAAGGCTTGTTCCCCCAAGAAGTCTATATAAGGAAGAGAAGGAGCCACTCCAAAGGCATCTAGCAATTTCCATCTTTCCTATACTCTACATTAATTCTTATAGTTTTATAGTTAGCTTCATTTTCTTTTAAAGTTAAGTGTGCAAGAGTTGTGCAAGGTTCAAGGAAGCCTTCCAAACAATACCTCCCTAGTTTTTATTCTTAACTCTTAAACTTGTCTATTTCTTTCATTATCTTTATTGATTATGGAATATTTATCAAGTATTGTTGAGTTTTATTTAAGTACTATGTGTAACTAAACTCTTATACTAGGGGGTTTGATGTAGCTTAATCTCTTTTCCAATTTACGCAATTAGATTTATTTTTCCTTATTCAAGTTATGATTTATTAATGAACTTAATGCTTCTAGGCAGAATTTTCCCCTAGATTGATTTATTTCAATTATCACTATCGGAAGAAGGATCTTTGATATGAAAAGGTTAATAAAACAATGAGAATAATAACTTGATGCGGAAGCTATACGGTTTGACTCATGGGGGGTTTTCATAAGTTAATGACCTTAGGTCATGAATTCACAAAACAAACCATAAAACTTAATGATTTAATTCATGTTTGATTGCGCTATTGGAAGATAGGTAATTAGACCGGGTTAAAATAGCTAACAATACATCGGGAGAGCTTGTTAGTGATTTTTGGGTTGTTTCCCCTACTTGAATAATTAAATTGATTAATGAACTAATGAAATAAATTGGATAGAGTTAAGTTAATCAAAACCCCTAGTAATTTTATTCCTTGATTTCTTTTAATCAATTTTTGTTTACTTGACTCTTATTTATTTTACATTTATACAACAATTCTCTTAATTATCGTTTAAATAATAACAAGATAACACAATTTTGGTACTTGGTTTACAATCCTCGTGGGAACGATATCTTACTCATTATATATTACTTGTAGCGATTTGTACATTTGCGAAATGAGCTGTCAAGTTTTTGGCGTCGTTGCCGGGGATTGGCAATACCAATATCAATACGAATTATCTTGTTATTAATTTAGACATTTACTTATTCATCTGTTTTCAGTTATTTAATTTTTTTTTGTAGACGATCTCAGGTTTTATGCAAAGAAGATCTAGAAGGATAGAACCTCTGATCTTTGATCCAGAAATTGAGAAAACTTGCAGAAGGAACAACGCAGCAAGAAGAGCACAAGAAAACACACCCGAACAACAATCAAACATGAACGAAAATAATAATCCTCCTCCTGATATGCCTCTTGCTGCCAACGGACAAAATGTCCGCACCTTGCGAGATTACACCACACCTTCTCTTAACGGAGCTACCTCCAGCATCACTAGACCAAAAGTGGAAGCAAATAATTTTGAAATTAAACCAGCAATAATACAAATGCTTTCCACTTCTATTCAATATGGAGGACTTCCGAGTGAAGACCCTAATGCTTATATCACTAATTTCCTGGAAATTTGTGACACTTTCAAACAAAATGGTGTTTCTGAAGACGCCATTAAATTGAGACTCTTTCCTTTCACTCTAAGGGACAAAGCACGATCATGGCTACAATCTTGTCCTGCTGGAAGTTTTAGAAATTTTTGGCAAAATTCTTCCCATCTTCTCAAACCACTAAATTAAGAAATGAGATTATGACTTTTGCTCATCATGATCAATTAAGCTTGTATGAGGCTTGGGAGAGATTTAAAGATTTGTTAAGAAAATGTCCTCACCATAGTTTGCCTAGATGGTTACAAGTCCAAACTTTCTATAATTCATTGTCACCTAACATTAAAATCACCTTGGATGCAGCTGCAGGAGGATCCTTTGAAAGAAAAGAGATTGATGAAGCATACGATTTAATAGAAGAAATGGCAAGCAATAGCCATTATCAAAGCAGTTCTGAAAGAAGAAAAACTGTTGGAATCTATGAAATTGATGGCATCACAGCACTAAATGCAAAGGTTGACAACATGGTAAGAAAGTTAGATTTGCTAACTACTAAGTCTGTAAATTGTATCATGCAAACTTGTGACAGATGCAATGAACCGCATGGAGCTGGAGAATGCATATTAGACTCTGCAAATCCACAAACGTTGGAACAAGTAAACTATGTGATGAACCAACAGAGGAGGAATTACCCATATTTGAATCCTTACGATAACAGGTTGAGAAATCATCCGAACCTTTCATATGGTAATTCTAATAACACTTTAAATGCACCACCAGGTTTCTTGCCCCCTGAAAAGAAATCTCATGATGATCTCCTTACTGCCCTTTCAAAATCGCACATGGATTTCATGAACGAAACAAGAGAACACAATAAAATCCAACAAGCTGCGATAAGAAATCTGGAGATCCAAATGGGACAATTTGCAAACATGATGGCAGCTAGACCTCAAGGTACGTTACCTAGTAACACTGAAAAAAATCCTAAAGAGCAGGTACAAGCCATTACTTTAAGGAGTGGTAGAGAATTGGAGGATAAACCCAGAAAAGAGAAGGAGAAGGAAGAGGAGAAAAAGGCACCTATCATTGATCTAGTGGAGAAGGAAGAGGTAAAACCTTATGTTCCACCCGTTCCATTTCCACAAAGGTTGAAAAAGACACAGGATGACCAAAGCTTCATGAAATTTCTGGACGTCTTCAAAAAGCTTCAAATAAACATCCCTTTTGCTGAAGCTCTTGCTCAAATGCCAAGCTATGCAAAATTCTTAAAAGAAATCTTGAGTAAGAAAAGAAAGATTGATGACCAGGGAATAGTAAAACTGACTGAGGAATGCAGTGCAATCATTCAAAACAAATTGCCACCAAAGCTCAAAGATCCAGGGAGTTTTTCTATCCCTTGTAACATTGGCAACTTAAATTTTGAAAAGGCTTTATCTGACTTAGGAGCTAGCATAAATCTAATGTCTTATGAAGTTTTTAAAATGCTAGGTATGGGAGAGCTCAAGCCAACAAGGATGTCTCTACAATTAGCCGATCGATCAATCAAATACCCCAAAGGAATTGTAGAGGACGTACTAGTCAAGGTAGGAAAATTCATTTTTCCAGTTGATTTTGTCATCCTTGATATTGATGAAGGAAGAGAAGGATCACTGATCCTTAGAAGACCTTTTCTTGCAACTGCAAGAGCTCTAATTGATGTACATGATGGGAAACTAACATTGAGAGTAGGACAAGAAGAGGTTGTTTTCGATGTCTTAAAATCTTGTAAACTACTTATGGACTGCGATGATTGCTTTAGAATAGATGTAATAGACACATGTGTAGATAAAACCTTATATAGCATAGATAATAACTGTAATAATACAGAAGAAAAAGAAAAAGAAAAAGAAGATACACCACCCAAACAAGAGCTGAAGCAGCTTCCTCCTCATTTGAAGCATGCATTTCTAGGTGAGAACAACTCTTGTCCTGTTATTATTTCCTCTCATTTAACGCTTGATCAAGAGGAAGGGTTGTTGCAGGTTCTTCGAAAACACAAAAGAGCAATAGGGTGGTCAATTTCGGATCTACAAGGAATAAGCCCAAGTGTATGCATGCATAAGATCCTAATGGAAGACGACTACAAACCTTCAATCGAACATCAAAGACGTTTGAATCCAAACATGAAGGAGGTAGTGAAAGCTGAAATCATAAAACTTCTGGATGCCGGTATTATCTATCCAATCTCCGATAGTAGTTGAGTAAGTCCTATCCAAGTTGTGCCAAAGAAGGGAGGTATGACTGTCATCTTTAATGAAAACAATGAATTGATTCCCACTAGAACAGTCACAGGTTGGCGTGTGTGCATTGATTACAGAAAATTAAACAAAGCAACACGTAAAGACCATTTTCCCCTACCCTTTATTGATCAAATGCTTGAAAGACTTGCAGGTTATCCTTTCTACTGTTTCTTGGATGGTTATTCTGGGTACTTTCAAATACCCATTGCTCCGGAAGATCAAGAAAAGACTACTTTCACTTGTCCTTATGGCACTTTTGCCTATAGGAGAATGCCTTTTGGATTATGCAATGCTCCTGCAACCTTCCAAAGATGCATGATGTCCATATTTTCTGATATGGTTGAGAAATCCATTGAGATATTTATGGATGATTTTTCTGTATTCGGCTCTTCCTTCAAGGCATGTCTTCATAATTTATCCTTAGTAATGCAACGTTGTGAAGATACTAACCTTGTGTTGAATTGGGAAAAATGTCACTTCATGGTTAGTGAAGGTATTGTCTTAGGGCATAAAATCTCTCAACAAGGAATTGAAGTAGACAAAGCCAAAATCGAGGTAATTGAAAAACTACCTCCTCCTAACTCAGTGAAAGGCATAAGAAGTTTTCTTGGTCATGTAGGGTTTTACCGAAGGTTTATCAAGGACTTCTCAAAAATCACAAAACCTCTTTGTAATTTGTTAGTTAAAGATGTTCCTTTCAATTTTGACAAAGAATGTTTAGATGCTTTTAACAGGTTAAAAAAGGAGTTAATTTCAGCACCTATCATCACTACACCAGACTGGACTCTTCCATTTGAACTTATGTGTGATGCTAGTGATCATGCTGTTGGAGCTGTTCTTGGGCAATGGAAGGACAAGAAGTTGCATGTCATCTATTATGCTAGTCGCACCTTGAATGACGCACAATTGAATTATGCAACTACCGAAAAAGAATTGTTAGCTATTGTTTTTGCTTTTGACAAATTCAGGGCCTATTTAATTGGAGCAAAAACAATAGTCTATACAGATCATTCAGCCATCAAGTATTTGCTAGAAAAGAAAGATGCAAAACCAAGACTGATTCGTTGGGTTCTCTTATTGCAGGAATTTGATTTGGAAATTCGCAAAAAGAAGGGAACCGAGAATCTTGTGGCTAACCACCTTTCCAGATTAGAGTTGGCGGAAGAGGATACAACCGAAATACAAATCAATGAGAACTTCCCCCATGAGCAACTTTTGCTAATGGTAAAAGCTCAAACCCCCTGGTATGCTGATATAGTCAACTATCTTGTGTGCAAAATACTCCTCCCAATTTTTCTTATCAACAAAAGAAAAGATTTTTCCATGATATCAAATACTACTATTGGGAGGAGCCATTTTTGTTCAAATACTGTAGTGATCAACTATTCAGGCGGTGTATACCGGAAAGTGAAATGGAAAGTGTCCTTAAATTCTGCCATTCAATGGAATGTGGAGGGCATTTTGGAGCAAACAAGACGGCAGCACGTATTTTGGAAAGCAGTTTGTATTGGCCTAATCTGTTTAAAGATGCTTTTAACTATGTTCGTCTTTGTGATCGATGTCAGAGGTTAGGTAACATTTCAAAGCGACAAGAGATGCCTTTGCATGGCATTCTTGAGGTCGAAATTTTCGACGTTTGGGGTCTAGACTTCATGGGACCATTTCCGTCGTCATACTCGAACCAATATATCCTAGTGGCGGTGGATTATGTATCAAAATGGGCAGAAGCTGTTGCCCTTCCCAATAATGATGCCAAAAGTGTGATGAGGTTCATCAAGAAATACATTTTCACACGGCATGGTACTCCAAGAGCAATAATCACCGATGGAGGTAAGCATTTCTGTAACAAGTACCTTGACTCACTACTTTCCAGATATGGTGTTACACATCGTGTAGGTACTCCATATCACCCTCAAACAAGCGGACAAGTAGAAGTCACGAACCGGGAAATCAAGAAGATTTTGGAAACAATTGTTGGCCAATCAAGGAAGGACTGGTCCAAGAAGCTCGATGATGCTCTTTGGGCCTATAGAACTGCATTCAAGACGCCAATTGGCGTGTCACCATATCAAATGGTATATGGTAAGGCTTGTCACCTCCCTGTCGAGATGGAGCACAAGGCATATTGGGCGATCAAATTTCTTAACTTTGATACTAAGGAAGCTGGTCAAAAGAGGTTGCTTCAATTGAATATGATGGATGAAATGAGGCTCCACGCTTATAAAAATGCCAAAGTCTATAAAGAACGCACAAAAGTGGCATGATAAGCGTATTATTTTGCGGAATCTAAGAGTAGGACAGCAGGTATTACTCTACAACTCTAGACTCCATCTTTCTCCAAGAAAGTTGCGCTCAAGATGGTCCGGCCCATTCACGATTAAAGAAATTTTCCCACATGGGGCAGTCGAGATTATGGACAGTAACCGAAGTTTCAAGGTTAATGCTCACCGTCTAAAAGTTTACCAAGGTGGAAATTTTGATCCTATTAAAACCGCTATCACTCTTGAGTAAGCTTGAACCACGTTCGGTACGTCGAACTTAACGACGTTAAACAAAAGTGCTTATGGGAGACGACCCATGTTCATCTTAATTATTTGTTTGTTTTGTTACTTTGTTTAAAAATTCTATATATATAAAAAAAAAAATTGAGAGTCAGAAGAATGCACGCCTCAGACCGTGCAACATGACACGCCCGTGCTCCATAGCGATACCCCAGCCGTGTCCACCAGCACGCCCGTGCAAGGTAAGTCAAATTTCCCTCTGCAGGAGAGGCGCGCACACGGCCCAGGCCGTGTCCACCAGCACGCCCGTGCCCGCTTATACTGGACTCCCAGAGAAGTGCACGCCCCAGGCCGTGTCCACCAGCACGCCCGTGCCCTCTTGCGATTGCACTCTCAGAGAGTTGCACGGTCCAGACTGTGTCATGTTGCACGGCCGTGCGCGCTATCATATTTAAACAACACGCCCTAGCGCTGTTTCATTCAACTCAACACGTCCTAGCCGTCAACAGCCCTCTTCTCTCATTTTTTTTCTCAAATTCTTTCGTTTTCTCTCATTTTCTTGCACTATTCTCTGATTTTCTTCCATAATCTTCCTCATCATGCCTCCCAGGTACAAACGTAGCAGGCCTTCTTCATCGGTGGAGGCTAGACGAGGCTCATCCACAAGATCTTCTACACCTTCTCCACCATCGGACTCTACGCCACTTCCTCCATTTGAAATGGGTTTCGACGAACAGCTAGAGAGGTACAATAAACTTCTACTACGTCCCATTTTACCAAATAAGTTTATTGATGTTGATGCCTTGTCGATTGTTGGATTGAAAAATGCTGTGATAGAACCATTGAGACGTGTGGGGTGGGGATCCTTTATTGAAATGAAAGACCCTGTGTATCCTCCCCTCACTTTAGAATTTCTAAGTTCACTTTCTGCGTCTATTCGATTTCCAGCTGATTCTTTTAGAAATAATATTAAATTTCGGCTACTTGGAAGAAATTTTGAACTATCCATTAACGAAGTTAGCCACATTTTTGGTTTTCCTACCGAAAATGCGGTTACCCAAATTCCAAATGATTTTATGGATCGTCATAGGTGGAGTGAGGTAGCAGACAGCAGTATTTATAGTGCTAGGTCGTCTAAAGCATCTAAATTGAAAAGCCCTGCCTTAAGATATATCCACAAATTTTTAGTTCATACCATTTTTGGACGAGCTGAGAGTGAAGGAGTTGTGGGGCGAGGTGAACTTTATTTTCTCTGGGCTATTCAGAATGGAGTGCAGTTAAATGTGGGTTATTGGCTATGCCAAAAATGGGCTCGAGTGGCGCGAGCAGAAAAGGGGGCCATCGTAATGGGTAGCTTTGTCACACGCATTGCTTCCTATTTGCGGGTATGGAACCCAACTAGACCTATTTATGACAGCCTAGTAGGCGGTAGTAGTGGGACTAAATTGGATATTGATCTTATGATTCACATGAAGATTGTGGAAAAATTTAGAGAATCCTATCGAGTCATCGGTGCCCCAGCAGATACTACTGATGATGACGCTCATGCAGCAGTTGACACTGAGGAGGATCAGCCACCTCCTTTCCCTGGTTTTAGTTTTGGTGCAGGTACCTCCGGCGCTGGACCTTCTTTTCAGGGCCCTTCCACTATGTCAAATGATGAGCTGTTTGCACGTATGTTTTCTCGCATGGACATGTTTGATACTCGACTTACCGGCATGGAGTCCATGATTACTGATCGTTTCCAGTTGTGAACCCCTCCCCCAAACATCACTGGCATATGATGTATATGACTAAGGAAGAAATGCACGTGAATGTATGAGTCGCCACCTTGTTTAATTATTTTAGGGTAAACTAGGAAAAAAACCCTAAGTGACTCCATTTTTAATTAACCTAGTTACTAGATTAATTAACCCAATGTTTAAGGCATGGTGTGCAAACCCGAGATGGATCCCGAGACTATGTCATGCTGATGAACTAACCATGAATGAATGCTTTGCAAGGTGAATGATGTAATTGGACCAACTGAAATGTTTATGTGATTTCGACTTGCCGCCCGGGGTGAAATCCCAAACGTGCCTACGTACTTCCGTTTGAATGGAAGATCAAAGTCAACGTAGTTCGATAGGCCTTCTTTGAAGGGCTTTGAAGGTGTATGCTTAATGCATGAGTGTGTGTATGTTTTGTGCATGTTTGTTTAGGCATTTTGCCAAAGATTGATTGATTTAGGCGTTTATCGCCAAAAGATTCATTTTGAGGCTTTTAGCCAAAAGAGTTGATTTGGGCTTATTCTTGCCAAAATTTGCGCATTCGGACTTATTATCGCCGATGTGATTGGTTGGGCTTATTACTGCCAACAATGTCGTTTTTAAAGCTTTTTAGCTGAAACGAGTTGATTTCGACAATCAGTTTGCCAAAAAATGTGTTGATGTGGTTTAAGCAATTTGTTTGCTAAAAATGTGTTTTAGGCGATTGTCGCCAAAATCAGTGTTTTAAGGCTTTTAGCCAAAATTGTTTGATTTTAAGGCTTTGAGCCAAAATGTGTTGAGTTGGGCAATTTATTTGCCAAAAGGTGTGATTTAGGCGATTGTCGCCAAAATGGCTGATTTTGAGGCCTTTGGCCAAAATTGTCCGGTTTTACGGCTTTGAGCCGAAAATGGTTGATTTTGAGGCGTTTCGCCCACTTTTAGTCGAAAAAGATTGATTTTAGGGTGTTTCGCCAAAATGGTTCGATTTTACGACTTTTAGCCGTAAAAGGTTTGATTTTAGGGCGTTTCGCCAAAATGATTCGATTTTACGACTTTTAGTCGAAAAAGGTTGATTTTTAGGCATTTTGCCAAAAATGTTGATTTTAATGGCTTTTAGCCAAAATGATTTTTGATTTAGGCAATTGTTGCCAAAAATGTTGATTAAGGCTTTTAATCACAATTATTGATTAATTGAACTTAAGCCGGATTTATTCGAAATAAGGCAGTTGAACCGTAGTTATTAATTAACTAAGCTCTTTCAGCCAATATTGTCGGATTTAAGCTTTAATGCCACGATTATTAATTAACCGGACGTTTAAGCTTAATCGTATTTATTTAAGACAGTTTATTTGTCTAAATGATGATGTGAATGCATTTATGCAATTATAGAATTATTAAGAGTAGAAAAGAAGTATGCATGAAGTGCTAAAATTAAATAGGCAGAGTTTCGTTTACGTACCTGATTTAATCGTCGACCACTTCTTAACTCCAGGTTAAGCTCCTCGTTTAGGTATATTAATTAATTTTTAATTTTATTTAATTTTAGTGGTCAAATATCACAATAAAAATGCAATAAAAATTAAATTAAAATGCAAAAAGCGGTAAAGAAGGACGCAAAGAGCGTGAGAGAGAGAAGGTTTCGTCTATCAAAACAGACAAGGCGCCCCAGAAATAGGCTGAAAATGGTCTATTATAGGCCATTTTCGGGTCCCGGGCGGCAGCTGCCGCCCAGCTCGGCGGCAGCTGCCGCCGAAGGGGCTGGGCGGCAGGCCCCGCCCGGTCTGGGCGGCAGGTGTCGCCCAAGCTGGGCGGCAGGTGCCGCCCAGGGGGGTGGGGGGCCAGGCCCCGCCGGCGCGGGGCGACAGGCCCCGCGCGCGCTGGGCGGCAGGCCTCGCCCGCGCGCGCTGGGTGGCAGGCCTCGCCCGCGAGGGGCGACAGGCCTCGCCCGCGCGCGCTGGGCGGCAGGCCCCGCCCGCGCGCGCGGCAGGCCCCGCCCGCGCGGGGCGACAAGCCCCGCGCGCGCTGGGCGGCAGGCCTCGCCCAGGAAGTGGGGCGGCTGCTGCTGCCATGCCCGGCGGCAGGCGCCGCCGTGGCCGGCGGCCGGTGTGGACACCGTGCCTCGCTCCGGGGGCCTTTTTGGGAGTTTCGGACCTCCGAAAAATATTCCGGGACCTGTTCCGCGATCCTCGCGACATTCCGGACGTTTTAAGTACCATATTGACATATTTTTGGTGAACTTCCGAAATAGCCTCCGGTCCGGCCGGACTGTTTGCAGTCCGGGAAAATAGGCTTTCTGAGCCTCAAAATTTGGGTATTCACACCAGTCTCTTGAGATCACACAGGGCAGCATTGACTCTCGCCTGGACACCTTGCAGAGTCACTACCAGGACCTCGCCACTCAGCTTCAGACCGTGATCCAGTTGCTACAACCTCCTCCTCCTCCACCACCAGAGGCCTGACTTCTTTTGCACTGCTTTGTTTATTTTCTCTTATTTTTCTAATTATCACACATATTGACATTGGTTTGGTGTGCACACTTTGGATTTTACTTCGTTCCAGTTACTTGTTTGTCCATTTCCACATTTTGGTTAGTTTTTTTTTTTATTATGTTTCTAACCTCATAGCTTGGATGATCTACCACTCTCCATTGCGTTCTCTTGCCCCAACAATGGTACACTTCTGCACTTCTTATTATTTTCACTACCATAAGTTTGGGGAATTGCTCATTGAGGACAATGTGCTCAATTAAGTAGGGGGTGGACGTTTTATCTAAATTATAAAATTTTATTTCAATAAAATAAGTATGGAATAATTATTAGCATGAATTTATGATCTATCTTAGTTGAACTTTTGAATAAATTATATATATTTCCAAAGTAAATTATTTTAAACCAAAAATTGGTTTTAACATACTTCTTGGACTTAACCATTTGTTTAGAGCATTTTGAATCTAAAACTTGAATAAAGAGAAAAAGGACACTGAAGCCGTCTTACATGTATGTTTTAAATCAATAAAGGATGAAGGTTTTATTTAAAGAAAAACGGAAATCCATTTAAAACCAAGTAGTATGGAGCATAAAATGCAACTACTTGTTACTTATATCCCTATATATAAGTGGTATGGAGCATAAAAATGCAACCACATAAAAATAAAAGTGGTATGGAGCATAAAATGCAACCAATTAAAGAGATAGAATGAAGTTACCTAGAAAATACCTTGAGATGAGAAATAATACATGTAGGCTAAATTTGTCCTAAATACTCACTATTCTAAAAGAAGGAGACAAAATATTCTATACTCATGTTTAATAAAAAGAATATGTTATATTAATTTTGGCTAAAAATAACTTACATAGGTAATATATATAATTTATTCTTTTGATTAATTCGGTTATTGATTAAATTCGCAATTAATTATTCCATGCTATTTTTAGAAGAATTTTATTACTTGAGGACAAGCAATAGTTTAAGTTTGGGGAATTTTGATAGTGTTAATTTTTATAGTGTTTTTATTGTAATTTTTATTGAAATTTCTATTACTTTTAATTTATTTAAATTAGTTTTTATGTAATATTGATATGTTTTTATTCAAAAGCTTCCTTTAATCACAACTCACTTGATTGGAAAGAAAATTGTAGGATTTTGCAAAGAAAAGAACAAAAATAAAGCAAGGTACAATTGGCACGCCCCATCCCGTGTCGAGAAGCACGACCGTGTCTGGCACAAGGCGAGACAAACCAAGAGACAGAGAGATGCACGCCCTAAGCCGTGCCGAGGAACACGCCCGTGCGCGCTAGCCTGCCTAGGCCGTGCCGAGGAACACGCCCGTGCCTCATATGCCTCTGACTTCCAGACAGATGCACGCCCCAGCCCGTGCTACCCCGCACGCCCGTGCGCGCTATCAACCAGACTTCCAGGAGACTGCACAGCCAGACAGCACGCCCGTGCGCGCTAGCTTGCCAGGCCATGCTACGGAACACGGCCCGTGCCAGAGCCTCTAATCCTCCAAAGACTGGCACGCCCTAGGCCGTGCCAGACAACACGCCCGTGCAAGCAAGAATTCTATATTTTGAGTCAAAAGTTGCCAACTAATTTCTACCATTTTCACAAGATGCTTTGGATACTTTCTTCACATGCCAGTCAAAGTTCAACCATGTGCAATTGAGAAACCATAATTGAGAGCAATTCATGGCTTGATTTACAAACTTTTCCACCTCACAAAGTTGAACTTTACTCATTAAATCACAAGGCTTGTTCCCCCAAGAAGTCTATATAAGGAAGAGAAGGAGCCACTCCAAAGGCATCTAGCAATTTCCATCTTTCCTATACTCTACATTAATTCTTATAGTTTTATAGTTAGCTTCATTTTCTTTTAAAGTTAAGTGTGCAAGAGTTGTGCAAGGTTCAAGGAAGCCTTCCAAACAATACCTCCCTAGTTTTTATTCTTAACTCTTAAACTTGTCTATTTCTTTCATTATCTTTATTAATTATGGAATATTTATCAAGTATTGTTGAGTTTTATTTAAGTACTATATGTAACTAAACTCTTATACTAGGGGGTTTGATGTAGCTTAATCTCTTTTCCAATTTATGCAATTAGATTTATTTTTCCTTATTCAAGTTATGATTTATTAATGAACTTAATGCTTCTAGGCAGAATTTTTCCCTAGATTGATTTATTTCAATTATAACTATCGGAAGAATGATCTTTGATATGAAAAGGTTAATAAAACACATGAGAATAATAACTTGATGCGGAAGCTATATGGTTTGACTCATGGGGGTTTTCATAAGTTAATGACCTTAGGTTATGAATTCACAAAACAAACCATAAAACTTAATGATTTAATTCATGTTTGATTGCGCTATTGGAAGATAGGTAATTAGACCGGGTTAAAATAGCTAACAATACATCGGGAGAGCTTGTTAGTGATTTTTGGGTTGTTTCCCCTACTTGAATAATTAAATTGATTAATGAACTAATGAAATAAATTGGATAGAGTTAAGTGAATCAAAACCCCTAGTAATTTTACTTCCTTGATTTCTTTTAAATCAATTTTTCTTTACTTGACTCTTGTTTATTTTACATTTATACAACAATTCTCTTAATTATCGTTTAAATAATAACAAGATAACACAATTTTGGTACTTGGTTTACAATCCTCGTGGGAACGATATCTTACTCATTATATATTACTTGTAGCGATTCGTACACTTGCAAAATGAGCTGTCATCTAACCTAGTGCCTTTTCCTCCTCCCACACTATCATAAACTGGTCTAGTGGGGTTCCAGACTCTCAGATATGCTGCAATGCGGGTTACAGAACACCCCATCATAATAGCTCCCTTATCCGCTCGTGCAACCCTTGCCCATTGCAAATATAACCAATAACCAACATGGAACAAAATCCCCTGATGAATTGCCCATAAAAAGTATAATTCGTTGCGGCTCAATATCCCATCACTCTCATTTCGCCCAAAAATAGTGTTGGCTAGGAATTTGTGAATATACCTCAGGGCATGGTTTCTCAATTTTGATGCTTTCGAAAACCTAGGATTATAATTATCTTCTCCAGTTAGTTTGGTCCATAAAATCCGTTGGTATCCGATTATGAGCATTTTCAGTGGGGAACCCAAATATATGACTAACCTCGTTCACAGAAAGTTCATAATTTCTCCTAAACAGTCGGAATCCAATTTTTCTAGGGAAATCAAATAGGCAAATAATGGAAGAATAGGAACTCAAAAACTCTAAAGTGAGAGGTGCATAAACAAGGTCTTTCACATTGATAAATTGTTTCCACCTAATACGCCTAAAGGGTTCTAACACAGCATCCCTAAGGCCCACTTGTGCTAATGCAGTCTCATTATTAAATCGATTAGGTAAAATAGGGCAAAGAGAAACTTTGGTGTACCTTTCTTGTTGTTCCGGTGAGCCAATTTCAAATGGAGGAGGAGCCGAAGTCGTAGAAGGTGGAACGGGTGGAGGAGAAGCAGTGGAAGGTCGACCTATTGGTCATTGTCGAGCGGCTACTGAAGAGGCAGGTCGGCTGCGCTTGTATCGAGGAGGCATTGTGAAGGAGAAAGGTGAAGAAATTTGGAGTTTGGTGTGTTTGGGTGAGAGAAAAAAGAGGGAAAAATAAAGAAAAAAAACAGAGAAAAGAGAGGAGGCAGTTAGGGCGTGCGTTTTGGGAAAAGAGGGGAGGAGGGCATGCTCTTTAAATAGAGGCACGTTTTAATGCGTAGATCTGATCGTGGCACGGTCGTGCTACCTGGCACGGCCTAGCCGTGTGCGCTTCTGACTCTCTGAGGCAGTTTACGGGCACAAGCGTGCTGGCAAGCACTGTTGGAGCGTGCACGCCTTTGACCTGTAGAGGAAAACTTGACTTACCTGGCACGAGCGTGCTAGAGGGCACGGCTGGGGCGTGCGCGGCTCTTACTTGTGAAGTGACTTTCTCCTTTCTAGACGCACGGGCATGTCCTGTAGCAGGGTTCGGGCATGCAAGCTGCAATTCCTTGTCTTGTATTAGCACGGGCGTGCTAGCCTCTGACCTTCAAGGAGATTCCTACTTCTTTGCGGCACGGTCATGCTGATAAGCACAGTTAGGGCGTGCCAGCCTCTGAACTTCAAGAGTGATTTTCACCTCCGTGAAGCACGACCGTGTTGATGAGCACGGCTAGGGCATGCTATCTTTTGGACTTCAACTCGATCCTGAAAGAATTTTTACTAAAACAGAGGAACAATTATGGAGAAAAGTTTGGAAATTTGTAACAGAAATGACAAAAATAAATTGAAACAAGAAAATTTAGAAAATAATATGGGTTGTCTCCCACAAGTGTTTTTATTTAACGTCGTTAAGCTCGACGCACTCAACCAGGTTCAGGCTAAACAAGACTGATGCTGTTTTTGACTGGATCAAAGTTTTCATTTTGATAAACCTTTAAGCGTTGAGCATTAACTTTGAAACTCCTATCACCATCTATTATTTCAATGGCCCCATGTCAAAAAATTTCTTTGTTCGTGAATGGACCAGACTGTCTAGAGCGCAACTTACCTGGAAAGAGATAGGGTCTGGAGTTAAGAGCAATACCTGTTGTCCTACCTTTAGATTCCTTAGGATAATGTGCTTATCATGCCATTGTTTGGTACGGTCCTTATAGATTTTGGCATTCCCATAACCATGGAGGCACATTTCGTCCATCATATTTAATTGAAGCAACCTTTTTTGACCAACTTCCTTAGCATTGAAGTTAAGAAATTGGATTGCTCAATATGCCTTGTGCTCCAATTCAACAAGAAGGTGACAAGCCTTACCATAGACCATGCAATATGGAGACATACCAATTGGTGTTTTGAATGCGGTTCTATAAGCCCATAGAGCATCATCGAGTTTCTTGGACCAGTCCTTCCTAGATTGTCCAACAGTGGTCTCCTGAATCTTCTTGATTTCCCTATTGGTGACTTCCACTTGTCCACTTGTTTGAGGATGATATGGAGTACCTACACGATGACACCATATTTTGAAAGAAGGGAATCTAAGTACTTGTTGCAAAAGTGCTTACCTCCATCTGTGATTATTGCTCTTGGGGTGCCATGACGTGTGAAAATATATTTCTTGATAAAGTTCATCACACTTTTGGCATCATTAATGGAAAAGGCAACAGCTTTCGCCCACTTCAAAACATAGTCCACCGCTACTAGAATGTATTGGTTGGAGTAAGACAATGGAAAATGTCCCATGAAATCTAGACCCCAAAC
Source organism: Jatropha curcas (assembly GCF_041381405.1). NCBI lineage: Eukaryota > Viridiplantae > Streptophyta > Magnoliopsida > Malpighiales > Euphorbiaceae > Jatropha > Jatropha curcas. The sequence goes on from NC_143154.1 coordinate 20,771,336, forward strand.
ATCAAAGATCTCTACTTCAAGGATACTGTTTAAGTGCATCTCATGTCGCTTTGAGATGTTACCTAACCTTTGACAATGATCACAAAGACGAACAAAGTTAAAAGCATCTTTAAATAAGTTAGGCCAATACAAACGCTTTCCAAGATACGTGCTGCCGTCTTGCTTGCTTCAAAGTGTCCCCCACATTCCATTGAATGACAGAATCGAAGGACACTTTCCACTTCCTCTTCCAATATACATCATCGAAATAGTTGATCACTATAATATTTGAACAAGAAAGGGTCCTCCCAATAGTAATGTTTGAGATCATGAAAAAAATTTTTCTTTTGTTGATACGAAAGATTGGGAGGAGTGATTTTGCAAATAAGGTAGTTAACTATATTGGCATACCATGGAGCTTATGTGTTTGCCCACAGGAGAAGATGTTCATGGGGAAAGTGTTCATTGATTTGTAATTTTGTTTGCTCTTCTTCCCCCAACTCGAGCTTGGATAAGTGGTCCGCTACGAGGTTCTTGGTTACTTTTTTATCGCGAATTTCTAGATCAAATTCCTGCAATAGAAGAACCCAACGGATTAATCTAGGCTTTGTATCTTTCTTTTCTGGTAAATACTTGATGGCAGAGTGATCAGTGTAGACTATTGTTTTAGCTCCAATCAAATAAGCCCTAAATTTATCAAGAACAAAAACAATAACTAGAAGTTCTTTTTTGGTGGTGGCATAATTTAATTGTGCATCATTCAATGTGCGACTAGCATAATAAATGACGTGCAGCTTCTTTTCCATTCTTTGCCTAAGAATAGCTCCAACAGCTGTGAATACTCAAATTTTGAGGCTCGAAAAGCCAATTTTCCCGGACTGCAAACAGTCCGGCCGGACTAGAGGCCATTTTGGAGATTTACTGGAAGTATGCCAATATGGTACTTAAAACGTCCGGGACATCGCGAGGATCGCAGAACTGGTCCCGGAATATTTTTTGGAGGTCCGGAGCGAAAAAGCCTCCGGAACGTAAAACTAGAAAGTCCGCCGGCAGCGGCACCGGCCGCCTGAGCACGGCGGCAGTGGCAGCCCTCCCCAGCGGCTCCGGCCGCCGGACACAGTGTCTTCGGCCGCCAGCTCCCGGCGACCCCAGCCGCCGGCCACCGACGGCCCAGGCCGCCGGCCTCCGGCGGCCCAGCTGCCGAGCCAGGCGGCCCAGGTAGTCGAGACCAGCGGCCCAGGCAGCCGAAACGATCCGTTTTCCCTATAAAAGTAGCCCCGGGCCTTCTGTTTTCCTCACTCAGTCTGTGTTGACGGACGCTCCTTCTCCCCCACGCTCTTTGCGATTCTTTACCGCTTTCTTGCATTTTAATTTTAGTTTTATTGCTTTCTTGTTGTGATACTTGGTCACTAAATTTAAATTAATTAAAATTCCCTTAATGAGGAGCTTAACTTGGAGTTAAGAAGTGGCCGTCGATTAAATCAGGTACATGAACTAAACTCTGCCTATTTAATTTTAGCACTTCATGCATGTTTCTCTTCTACTCCTCCTAATTCTACAACTGCATAAATGCATTCATGTCATCATTAGGCGAGTAAATTGCCTCAATCAATTAAATTTAGGCTGAATGCCCGGTTAATTAATAATCGTGGTATTTAAGCCTAAATCCGATAATATTGGCTTAAAAGACCTAGTTAATCGATAACTATGGTTAATTGCCTTTATTTCGAACAAATCCGGCTTAGGTCCAATTAATCAATAATTGTGACTAAAAAGCTTTAGTTAAACACGTTTTTCCCTCTTTGGCAATAAGTTGCCTACATTACAATTTAATTAATCACTTTTGGCAAATAAATTGCCTATAAGTAGATTAACCATTTTCTTAGCGACAAATTGCTTAAATCACAATTTTTGGCTAAAAGCCTTCAAACAATTGCTTTTGGTAAATAAATTGCCTTAAAGCAATTAATTTTGGCGACAATCGCCCAATCATCAACTTTTGGCAATAAATTGCCTAAATCAACTTATTTTGGCTAAAAGCCTTAAAATAATCAATTTTGGCGACAATCGCCTAAATCACATCAATTTTTGGCATCAAATGCCTAAAAATCAATCAATTCTTTGGCAAAATGCCTAAACAAAATGCACGAAGCATACACACACTCATGCATTAAGCATACCCATTCAAAGCCCTTCAAAGAAGGCCTATCGAACTACGTTGACTTTGATCTTCCATTCAAACGGAAGTACGTAGGCACGTTTAGGATCTAACCCCGAGCGGCAAGTCGAAATCACATTTCATTGGTCTAAATCACATTAATTACCCTGCAAAGCATTCATTCATGGTTAGTTCATCAACATGACATAGTGTCGGGATCCATCTCGAGTTCGCAGACCATGCCTTAACCATTGGGTTAATTAATCTAGTAATTAGGTTAATTAAAATTGGAGTCACTTAGGGTTTTTTCCTAGTTTACCCGAAAATAATTAAACAAGGTGGCGACTCATACATTCACGTGCATTCCTATCCTTTATCACATGCATGATAATTTCTGGGTAGGGGTTCACAACAGCATGATCATTAGCATCACACATAAGTTCAAAGGGAAGAGTCCAATCTGGTGTAGCAATGATAGGAGCTGAAATCAACTCTTTCTTCAACCTATTAAAAGCATTCAAACACTTTTTGTCAAAATCAAAAGGGACATCTTTAACTAATAAATTACAAAGAGGTTTTGTGATTTTGGAGAAGTCCTTGATAAATCTCTGGTAAAATCCTGTATGGCCAAGAAAGCTCCTTACTCCTCTTATTGAATTTGGAGGAGGTAGCTTTTCAATTACCTCGATTTTGGCCTTGTCCACTTCAATTCCTTTTTGTGAGATTTTATGCCCTAGAATAATACCTTCACTAACCATAAAATGGCATTTCTCCCATTTCAAAACAAGGTTAGTGTCCTCGCATCATTGCATTACTAAAGATAGATTATACAAACATGCATCAAAAGAGGAACCAAACACAGAAAAATCATCCATGAATATTTCAATAAATTTTTCAACCATGTTAGAGAATATGGACATCATGCATCTTTGAAAAGTTGCAGGAGCATTACATAATCCAAAAGGCATTCTCCTATAAACAAAGGTACCATAGGGGCAAGTGAAAGTGGTTTTCTCTTGATCTTCAGGAGCAATAGGTATTTGGAAGTATCCGGAATAACCATCCAAAAAACAATAATAGGGATAACCTACAAGTCTTTTAAGCATTTGATCAATAAAGGGTAAAGGGAAGTGGTCTTTGTGTGATACTTCGTTCAATTTCCTATAATCAATGCACACACGCCAACCTGTGACTGTTTGAGTGGGAATTAACTCCTTGTTTTTGTTATAGATAACTGTCATACCTTCCTTCTTTAGAACAACTTGAACAGGACTTTCCCAACTGCTACTGGAAATTGGATAGATAATGCCAGCATCCAAAAGTTTTATGATCTCAGCCTTAACTACCTCTTTCATATTTGGATTCAGTCTTCTTTGATGCTCAATTGAAGGTTTATAGTCTTCCTCCATTAGGATCTTGTGCATGCATATACTTGGGCTTATTCCCTGCAGATCTAAAATTAACCGCCCTAGAGCTTTCTTATGTTTTCGAAGAACCTGCAACAACCTTTCCTCTTGATCAAGTGTTAAGTGAGAAGAAATAATAACAGGAAAATAATTATTCTCATCTAAGAATGCATGTTTTAAATGAGATGGAAGTTGTTTCAGTTCTTGCGTTGGTGGTTCACTCTCTTTCTCATTCAGGATGCTTGAATCATTAATGTCATTTTCAATCTTAATATGCAAAGTGTTTTCCACACATTCATCAACAACATCAATTCTAAAGCAATCATTATGATCCATAGGAAGTTTACAAGATTTAAGAACGTCAAAAACAATTTCCTCTTGACCAACCCTTAAGGTTAATTTGCCCTCATATACATCAATCAATGCTCTTGCAGTTGTAAGAAAGGATCTTCCAAGGATTAAGGATCTTTCTCTATCTTCATCAATGTCAAGAATAACAAAATTAACAGGGAAGATAAATGTACCTACCTTTACGAGCACATCTTCTACAATTCCTCTAGGATATTTGATTGATCGATCTGCCAATTGTAGAGACATCCTTGTTGGCTTTAGCTCTCCCATCTCTAGCATCTTAAAAACTTCATAAGACATAAGGTTAATGCTAGCACCTAAATCTTCTAAAGCTTTTTCAAAATCAAGATTACCAATATTACAAGGGATAGAAAAACTTCCTGGATCTTTTAACTTTGGAGGCAATTTATTTTGAATAATTGTGCTACACTCCTCAGTTAACATTACCATTCCTTGATCATCAATTTTTTGTTTCTTGCTCAGGATTTCTTTTAGAAATTTTGCATAACTAGGCAATTGAGCGAGAGCTTCAACAAAAGGAATGTTGATTTGAAGCTTTTTGAAGACATTAAGAAATTTGAGGAAGCTTTTGTCATCTTGTGCTTTCTTTAACCTTTGTGGGAAGGGAACAGGTGAAACATAAGGTTTCACTTCCTCTTGCTCTTCTAGGTCAATGATGGGATCTTTTTTCTGCTCTTGCTTTTTCTTTTCTATCTTTGGTGGTTCTTCTAACTGTTTCCCACTTCTCAAGGTGATAGCCTGTACCTGTTCTTTAGGATTCTTTTCGGTATTACTAGGTAACGTACCTTGAGGTCAGGATGCCATCATGTTTGCAAACTGTCCTAGTTGGATCTCCAAGTTTCTTATCGCAGCTTGCTGGATTTTGTTGTTTTCTCTGGTTTCGTTCATGAAGTCTATGTGCGATTTAGAAAGGGCAGTAAGGAGATCATCATGAGATTTTTTCTCTTGAGGTATAAAACCTGGTGGTGCGTTCAAGGCGTTGTTGGGTTTCCCATATGAAAGATTAGGGTGATTTCTCAATCTATTATCATAAGAATTAGAGTATGGGTAATTCTTCCTTCCTTGATTCATCACATAATTTACTTGTTCCAAGGTTTGCGGATTTAAAGAGTCTATCATGCATTCTCCAATCCCATGTTGCCCATTACACTGTCACAAACTTGCATAATAGAATTGATAGGATTAGTAGTCAATAAGTCCAACTTTCTTACCATATTATCTACCTTGGCATTGAGTGCTGTAATGGCATCCATTTCATAGACTCCTGCAGTCTTCTTCCTTTCGGAGTTGCTTTGATAATGGCTATTGCTTTCCATCTCTTCTATTAGGTCATATGCCTCATCAATTTCTTTTCTTTCAAAAGATCCACCTGCAGCTGCATCTAGAGTGATTTTAATGTTAGGAGATAACGCATTATAGAAAGTTTGTACCTGTAACCATTTAGGCAAACTGTGATGTGGGCACTTTCTCAATAAGTCCTTGAATCTTTCCCAAGCTTCGTACAAACTTTCTTGATCATGGTGGATAAAGGTCATTATCTCATTGCGCAATTTTGTGGTCTTTAAAGATGGAAAGAATTTTGCTAAAAATTTTTGGGCTAATTCCTCCCATGTTGTTAAACTTCCAGCAGGGCATGATTGCAACCAAGATCGTGCTTTGTCCCTAAGAGTGAAAGGGAAGAGTCTTAGTTTTATGGCATCCTCAGAAACACCATTCTGTTTCAAGGTATCACAAATCTCTAGGAAATTTGTGATATGAGCGTTAGGATCTTCACTAGGTAAACCTCCATATTGAATTGAGGTGGAAAGCATTTGGATAATTGCAGGTTTAATTTCAAAATTATTAGCTTCCACCTGAGGTCTTGTGATACTCGAGGTTGTTCCATTAAGAGAAGGTGTTGTGTAATCCGGCAAGGTGCGGACCGGATGCTGAGGTGGAGGTCTGTTTTCTGGGTTGACTTCATCGCACATGTCTGCTTGCTGTTCGGGTTTGCTTTCACGTGTTCTTCTAGCAGCGTTGTTCTTACGACAAGTCTTTTCAATTCCTAGATCAAAGATTAAGGGTTCAGTCCTACCTGATCTTCTTTGCATAAACACCTGAAATAATTCTTAAAAAGAAAATTAAATAAAACAGAAAAGTAAACGTCTAAATTAATAATAGGGTAATTAGTATTGATATTGATAACGCCAATCCCCGGCAATGGCACCAAAAACTTGACAGCAATTTTCGCAAGTATACGAAATCTTAGCAAGTAATATAGAGTAAGTAGAGTATTATCTCCACAGGGATTGTATATTAAGTACCAAAGTTATGTTAACCTATTATTATTTAAACGGCAATAAGAGAGATTTATTTTAAGAAAAATAAATTCTTAAAAGAAAATAGAAATAAATCAAACAACAATATTCAAATGGAAAGAAATCAAGGATTTTAAAACTACTAGGGATTTTGATTTTAATTAACTCTATCCAATTTATTTTATTAGTTTGTTAATCAATTTTAATTGTTCAAGTCGGGGAAACAACCCTAAAATCACTAACAAGCTCTCCCAATGTTTTGTTAGCTATTTTAACCCAATTTAATTACTTATCTTCCAATAGTGTAATCAAATATGAATTAAATCATTAAGTTTTGTGGTTTGTTTTGTGAATTAATAACCTAAGGTTATTAACTTATGAAAACCCCCCATGAGTCAAACCATATAGCTTCCGCATCAAGTTATTATTCCCATGTAATTTATTACCTTTTTCATATCAAAAACCCTTCTCCCAATAGTGATTAATGAAATAAATCAATCCAGGGGAAAAAAACTCTGCCTGGAAGCAATAAGTGTAATAATAAATTATACCTTAAACAAAGAAAAACAAATCTAATATTATAAATTGGAAAAGAATTTAAGCTACATCAAATCCCTAGTATGAGGATTTAGTTCGACATAGTAATTAAATAAAACTCAATAATACTTGAATAAAACTTCATAATCAATATGAATAATGAAAAATAAAACAACATTAAGAGTTTAGAAATAAAAACTAAGCAACAGATACGTGGACGACTTCTTTGAATCTTGGCACGAATCTTGAATGCTTGAAGTCTTTGAGAGAGAAAAGAAACAATGTGCACCAATTATCAAAGACCGGAGATCTCCCTTACAATGAATGGCCCCTCTCTTTATATAGACCTCCTGGAAAAAAATCCGACTCCGTTTAGGAAATAGAATCATTATTAAGTACGAAATCTTTTTGGAGATCACAAACTGTTTAGGCTTTGGATTTCTTCTCAATTAGGACTCTTCCATCTTCCTAAATAGGATTAGATTTTGATTTGCACGTCAGGAAAATATCTGAGGTGGGCCCATGTAAGTTATAGAGACTGGCTGGCATTCTTAATTCAAGACAGCATTAAATTCGTAGCACGGGTGTGCTATTTTGCACGGTCTGGGCGTGCCAGGGCCTGGGTTTTATGGATGGCTAGGCACGGGTGTGCCCCATAGCACAGCCAAGGCGTGCTAGGCTCTGTCTCTTCAGCATGAAATGCATCATAGGGTTCTTTCGGGCATGGGCGTGCCAGATAGCATGGGCTTGCCATGCTAGAGTCTAAGTCTCCGCTTGATTTTCCTTAATTTTAGCACGGGCAAGGTGTGCCAGAGCTTGAGTGTTTTGCTTTATAATGCTCTTTTCTGTGCCAAAACCCTGCAAATTTCTTTAAGATCAAGTGGATTATGATTCAAGGAAGCTTTGAACAAAAACATAAATAAAATGAAGTGAAAATTAGTTAAAGTGATTAAAATTACTAAAATTCCAAATAAAAACTATATTAAAAATACTGTAAAAATAACACCTATCAACTTACTTGTTATGGTCTCTCCAAAATAATTTTTTGTTTTTAGTATCTATCATAAGCTCAATTAACTTGATCTCAAAAATTCTACAAACAACGCTAACTCTATCTTCTTCGTTGCAACCTCCAATTGCTTCTTACAGATATTGTGTTTCTGTCAATTTGGGATTGCATGTGAAGGTCAAGAAAGTATTTGGATATCTACAAAATCTATAAATTTTCATAGGGTCTTGGTAATTTTGCATGTGATATCATGGACTTTCAATGTGTGAAGACGGTAGCAAATTAATTTTATCCAATTTTTCAGCATCGGTATCTCCTCTTGAAATTGCATCCATTAGCCCACTATATAATTCAATACTAAGCTTTTTTTCATTGTTTCTAATCTACTAGAATCTTTCTTCTTCAATGGTTATATATGCATCAACAATATACTGTTGTAACAATCTTCTAACTTTCATTAGAGTGTTGACTTCATTCAATCTATATTGCAACCGAAAAATATAAATTATCTCATGTCAATTTACTCCTACTGCAATTTTCTCTTTCTTGAAAACTACAATGTTTAATATCAATTCAGTAGTCACCCTCCCAATATGGAAACGAACAAAGATAATTCGATGTCATAAAACTTGGATTCAAATCACTGATTCTTTAGAGTCTTATCTTAGAATGATACAAAATAACATCTTTTCCCAAAATTGACATTCCTATATCACCAATAATTAAACCTACATTTCATATGCAGTAAGTAAATTGTATTGCAAACCGTCCTTTTTCTTGTGACTTATTAATCGCAAATGTATCTTAGGTATACTCCCTAAATGAATTTTATTTCTGGCAAGTCGGAAGCTTTTCACCAATTCATTATGCAAATCAAACATCTCTTGCAATTCTTTTTAAGAGACTTTCATCAATGTCATAATCACCTTTATTGTCTTTTAAACAATTTATACGGTCTTCGTATTGTGTATCATAAATGTATAGTTGTGCGAATATGGGCTTCAGTCCAAGAGGATGCATAAGTGATCTTATACGATGATAATTATGCCCATGAAGTTTAAAAATGTTTGGCCCTCCTCTTTTGTTAATGTCATTATCAATTTCCTCTTTCATTGATGTGAATGAGAATAAGGAATTATACATCCTTATCTTTTCTTTGAATTTTGCTCCTCTGCTTCCATTGATAATATTCAGCAAGCTTTTCAATAAGTTAGGTGAGTCTGTGAGTAATGATAGTTGGACTATGTCTTCTGTACAATATAATGAAAATGATGGTTGTATTTTTACTCTTTATAGTTTATGTTTCATATCACATAAATTGCTCCATAGTAAATGCATATCTATGATTTATTGTCACTAGATAATAAATGATATATTTCTTCATGATTTGTCGAAAAAAATACATAGTCAAATAAGAGTTATAAACCCTTACAATATATATATATATATATATATATTGTCGATTAAGAATGAACTAATATTATTGATATGGAATGCTTGGTATCAATTCAAAATTATATTATATATTCCCTCTATTCTCATACTTTAGAGAAAACAGAAAAATTGAGAAGATTAATAAAGCAGTTTAACTGAAACAATTGCCTCAAAATATGCCTAAATTGCCCTTAATTTGCATTAAATACATTTTATTGATATTAGAAATTAACTGGCATTTTTATTGATTCAAGTGGGTATTAATTAGTCTTGTTCTCGGCAAAGTATAGGAGGGGAACCTTCACATTAGGGACATTTAACGCTAAAATTTAAACTTTACTTTGGCAAAATTTTTTCAGTTTGAAAATTTCATTTTCCTCTGCCATAAAACTAGTGGCACTTTTAATACGTATGTGCACAATTTTAAAAATTTTTGAAGCCAATTTGAAGTAATGCGATGTTTTCTTAAAATTTCACAAAATTGGCCATATATAAATATGGAATGAAGGTGTTGTTCTTTAAATGAAAATCTATTCTTTCCTAAATCAGACACTACTTTACACTTAAACCTACCTCGGTCAATCATGAACCCATAATAACCAATTAATGTAAATAAAATTACTTATATTATGGACAATGTTGTTGTAGAAATGGTCACAAACTCATATACTTCCAGACTTGAACTCCACACCACAAGAGGAACGTGTTGTTATTGATCCACACCCGATCTAAATCGAAAGTGTTTTTCCTAACAACAACAAAAGAGGAAACAAAAGGAAAAACATACATGATGACATTAATTTTTTTTTTTTTTTGAAAAATTTACCGAACTGATACACTTTTGTAGTAGTCCAATCTATTTTTGAACAGATTAATAAAAAGCTGAGCACATGCTTAATGTTTCTTCCACAATTTTCATATTATTAAGGTTGAAAATATAATGAATTGTATAGGAATTGTCATTCTACATGACAAGAAAACAATTCTTTGCCAACAAACACGGCAAAAACTTATAAAGTCATTTCGTAATTTCTAAAAGTTGAAAATTCACAAACGCATTACCGTGCCTATAAATTTAAATCGTGTTCAATAAAACAAAAAATAACCTATTGTAGTATCTAATCATGCCTTAAAAAGATAACTTCATTAATTCTACTAATATTTTTATCTGCCAATATTATTATTATTAGTGCCATATTAACAAAGAAGACAGAGGCAAATCAAGGGTATTTTAGACTATCCATTATTGCACACTCCCAAACTTTCTATCACTAATATATTCTCTATATAAAAGTTACACCCAAAAGTTACACCCAATAGAGTCAATTCTGAGGGCCATCGGTGTCTAATGTGCACATCTAAACCTGCCATCTACAACCTCAATCTGTGACATGATTTCAATAGAAGGGGAACAATGTACAACCTCACCATTGAGGGAGAATTTCATATCAATCATATACCATTCAGTGATGATATCCATATTCAATCGATCGTAATATCAACTTCAACAAATGAAGTGATATTTGGTATAATAACAATGTCTATATTCAGCTATAAGACTTTTAAACCATTCCAATCATGTAATAATATCAAAATCACAGTGGGCAACATTTCATTTTGTAAACACTGATAAAAACATTCAATCATAGCCACCCCTTGATAAGTGTTATTTTTATAGTATTTTTATTGTGATTTTGATTAAAATTTCTATTACTTTTAATTTATTTAAATTAGTTTTTATGTAATATTGATATGTTTTTATTTAAAAGCTTCCTTGAAACACAACTCACTTGATTTTGAGGAAAAATGTAGGGTTTGGCAAGAAAAAGGACAAAAATAAGGTAAAAATTCATTAAGCACGCCTATGCTACAGTTCCCGTGCTACTACAGTGCCTGTGCTGTCATTACATAAGACTTCCAGAGGAGTGCACGCCCCAGACCATGCTAATCAGCACACCCGTGCTACAGCTACAGTACCCGTGCTACAGTGACCGTGCTAAGTAGCACGCCCGTGCTACAGTGACCGTGCTAATCAGCACGCCCGTGCTGTTATTGCATAAGACTTCCAGAGGAGTGCACGCCCCAACCCGTGCTACAGTGCACGCCCGTGCCAAGCAAGGAATCCTAAACTTAGTCAAAAGTTGCCAACCAACTTCCACCAATTTATGGAGCTAATCTTGGACAACTTTCTTCACATACAAATCAAGCCTTAATTTATGCACATGGAAGACATCATTGAGAGAAATTCAAGGCTTGATTGAGAACTTTATTCCATAAACAAGGTGAAATTTATTCCCTAAACAATGTAGAAGTTCTCTCCCAAGAAGTCTATATAAAGAGAGGAAGGATGCATTAATGTAAAAGGGATTGGCATACTCTACATCTCTTCTCCCATCTCTCATTTCATAGCTTTGTATATAGTTTATTTTTAGAAGTTAAGTATTCAAGAGTTGTGCAAAGTTTCAAGGAAGCCATCCAAGCAACCTATTACTAGTTCTTATTTCTAAACTCTTAATCTTGTTTATTTCTTTCATTATTCTTATTGATTATGGAATATTTATCAAGTATTATTGAGTTTTGTTTAAGTACTATGTGTAACTAAGTTCTTATACTAGGGGTTTGATGTAGCTTAATCTCTTTTCCAATTTATGTAATTAGATTTATTTTTCTTTATTCAAGTTATGATTTATTAATGAACTTAAAGCTTCTAGGCAGAATTTTCCCCTAGATTGATTTATTTCAATTATCACTATCGGAAGAAGGATCTTTGATATGAAAAGGTTAATAAAACACATGAGAATAATAACTTGATGCGGAACCTATATGGTTTGACTCATGGGGGGTTTTCATAAATTAATGATCTTAGGTTATGAATTCACAAAACAAACCATAAAACTTAATGATTTAATTCATGTTTGATTGCGCTATTGGAAGATAGGTAATTAGACCGGGTTAAAATAGCTAACAATACATCGGGAGAGCTTGTTAGTGATTTTTGGGTTGTTTCCCCTACTTGAATAATTAAATTGATCAATGAACTAATGAAATAAATTGGATAGAGTTAAGTGAAATCAAAACCCCTAGTAGTTTTACTTCCTTGATTTCTTTAATCAATAATTGCTTGCTTAACTTCTTATTTTTACTTGTTGAATTTAATTTCTATAAACAATTTCGTCATTTATCGTTTAAATAATAACAAGATAACATAATTTTGGTACTTGGTATACAATCCCTGTGGATATGATACTCTACTCACTCTATATTACTTGTAGCGATTTCGTATACTTGCGAAAATAAGCTGTCACCCCTCATACTAAAGGTATCAATTGGCTAACTTCGTCCTCTTTCAAAGTATAAAAATCTTAAAATTCATTTACATATGTCATTAGGTCGTATGATTTCAAACTAAGCTTTCTCCTTTAAAAACTTATGAAATCATTAATACTTTTCTTAATTATGATTCACAAATCAAATCCATTGAAAATATTTTGCAAAATCAATTTCATTTTGTTTAGATAAAAGTAGGAAAGGAATAGTACACTAACCTGAGCTAGAAGGCTCCCTTAACCTCTCTTCTTTAGCAACCACCCTCTCCTCAACTCCTTTCTCTCAGAAGCTGTACCATGAAATTAATATTCATATTAACTCCATACTACTCATAGGAATGCAAATTAAGCATTAGAATGTAGCATTCATGCTTTTCTTTCATTTTCACCATGCTTGTCCAAGTGTCATATGACCTTAGTGTAGTATGAAACACTTCATATCCAACACTTAACCACATCTTAGAAACATAAAAATAACAATTAAAACAACAGAAGTGAATGGCATGCTTAATTCATTAAATGTTCATGTAATGCAGAATTTCAGCATTTGAGTAGCCTGCATTCCATTGACTATATCTTGACTTCCACATATTCTTTTGTCCTGAAATTTTTACAGCAGTTTCCAAACATCTTAGGGTACTGACCTGTAAAATTTCATAAATTGTGAAGCTCATTTACATGGTCAAATGGCCTAATTATAGAATCAGAATTTCAGTTTTTCTCTTCCTGAGCAGCCTGCATTGATTTAGTGATAACTCCATTTCCTTTTATCCAATGGAATTTCCTTTTTAACAGGACCTTTCCAACATCTCAGCCTATCTTCATTTAAAATTTCGTGAATTTTGAAGTTCATTTTCCTATTCAAATAGGCCAATTACAGAAGCTGAATTTCAGGTAGCCCAAATTTAACAAGTCCAAGAATGCTATGCTTGCTTAAGCATTCTCAACTCACTTTCATCACTAATTCATGCAATCTAACTCTTTTATTACTTAAATAAAATCATAATATGAGATATATCAGAACCCCTAGTTCATAGAGTATCAATTACAAACTCAAAATCATCCATCTTGGTGAAATATGCAAATTGGACTTTGAATTCATGCAAAACTTGTTTTAATCATCTTAAATCTCCTTAAAATCAATTCTAATCACTTCATCTTCAACAATTCAGCATGCAGAAGAAAAAATCTCACTTCAAAGTTCATGGAATTCAAAATTTAATCCATAGAAAAGAAGGAGGAAGTGAAGATAACTAACCTTTTCTTAAGAATTACTTAAAAATTTCTTGATTTTCACCCCCTTTTTTGTTGATTTTTAATCAAAACCCTCCTCCTCTCTTTTTGAACGGTTTGGACTGAAAAAATGGATGAAATTTTCATGTTTTATCTCCACCTCTTCATAACATTATATAATAAACATTATTAAAAATTCCTCCCATGTCCTTTAAGTGAAAATTGCACTTTAATCCTCCCCTTTGTTTTCCTTTCATCCTTTTGCACTACAATCTTTTTAATCACTTTAATTTAGGCCTAATTAGGTATAAAACAAGTTTATTTAATATTCTAAACCCCACTTAAGCAACGTCATACTAAAATTATCATTTTTCGGGCTTTTTGGGTAAAATTATGCTTTACCGAGAAGTCATTCCTCTTTAACTCATTTTTAATTTCCTTTAACCTTTCAAATTGATTTGTAATAACCTTAATTACCATTTAATTAATTTCAACATCCTCGATATACAGTATTTCCCGTTATTCTAGATTTTCCTTTAATTTGGGTAACAGAATTTATCGAAAAAGCTAGAATAGTAAGAACCACCAAGTTGAGGATATTACAAATCTTTCCTCCTTCAAGAAATTTCGTCCCAAAATTTTACCTATCATAGATCTCTAAATAATTGTGGATGTTGTCTTCTCATATCTTCTTAGCATTCACAAGTTGCTTCTTCTCTGGAGTGGCTTCTCCATAACACCTTAACTAAGGGAATCTGTTTATTCCGAAGTTGCTTAACTTCCTTAGCTAGGTAGCCACTGGTTCTTCATAATATGTAAAGTCTAGGTTAACTTCAATTGATTCTAAAGGCAGTATATGTGAAGGATCCGATCTATACCTCTGAAGCATGAAACATGAAAAACTTTATGAATCTTATGAAGCTCTAGAGGTAAGGCTAACCTATATGCCAATGGACCAATCCTCTCAAGTATTTCATAAGGTCCTAAGAAGCGACGACTCAATTTTCCTTTTCTACCGAATCTCATAACATGCTTCCAAGGGCAAACCTTAAGAAATACTTTATCACTCACATTATACTCTATATTTCTTCTCTTTAGATCCACATATGACTGTTGTCTATCTGTAGCTGCTTTCAATCTTTTTTTAACTATTTTAATATTTTTTTTTTCTATTTGTTGAACAAGTTCAGGACCGAATAATTGTCTCTCACCTACTTCATCCTAACATAAGGGTGTCTTACATTTTCTACCATAGAAAGCTTCATATGGAGGCATTTTGATAGTGGTCTAGTAACTGTTATTATAAGCAAATTCCATCAAAGACAAATATTTATCCCAACTATCTTCAAACTCAAGAACACAAGCTCAAAGCATATCCTCCAATATTTGAATAATCCTCTCAGATTGACCATCTGTCGAAGAATGGAATGCAGTACTAAAATTTAATCTAGTCCCTAGGGCTTTCTGTAAACTGGTCCAAAATCTAGATGTGAATCTTGGATCTCTATCAGAGATAATGGATACTGGCACTCCATGTAACTTAACTATCTCACCAATATATATTTCTGCCAATTTCTTCAAACTATAGTCTGATCTTATAGGTAGAAAAATGAGCACTCTTCGTCAATCTATCCACAATAACCCAAACTGCATCATATTTCTTCTGGGTAAGTGGAAGTCTCATTACAAAATCCATAGTCACCGTTTCCCATTTCTATTCTGGAATCTGAAGTGGATGATGTAATCTTGCTGGTACTTGATGTTCTACCTTAACCCGTCGACAAGTTAGGCATTTAGCTAAAAATTCAGTAATATCTTTGTTTATACCAGTCCACCAATAGTTCCTCTTTAAATCCCTATAGATCTTAGTCCCACCTGGATGCATAGCAAATGGAAAATCATGTGCTTCCTTTAAGATGAGATGTCTTAAATCTAAATCTGAAGGAACACATATCGATCCTAAATAACAATAACCCATCTTTATTAACAGAAAATTCTGGTCTTTTACCATCTTGTGTCTCTGAAAGAATCTTTTCGTATTAATCATCATTCAGTGTTGTTGCTCTAATCTGATCAACCAATAGAGGCTTCACCTGAAGATTAACCAACACCTAATTGTTAGAAATTTTCTCAAACTTAGCATTAATAAACCATAGATCATGGACTAAAGATAACTCTGTAGTCCTCAAGCTAGCAATAGTCTGACGGCTCAATACATCTGCTACCACATTAGCTTTCCCTAGCTAATAATCGATAATATAGTTATAATCTTTTATCAACTCAAGCCATCTTCTTTGTCTTAAATTGAACTCCCTTTGAGTACCAGAAACTTCAAACTCTTATGATCTGTGAAGATATAGCATTTCTCACCATAAAGGTAATGTCTACATATCTTCAATGCAAATACAATGGCTACAAGTTCCTAATCATGTGTAGGATAATTCCTCTCATGTGGTTTAAGTTGGTGTGATTCCTAAGAAATATCATTTCTATCTTGCATTAACACACAACCTAATCCATTATGAGAAGCATCATTATAATTGGTAAACTCTTTATCTAGAATAGGTAAAGTCAATACTGGAGATTCAGTCAAACACTTCTTTAGCTTATCAAAGCTCTCCCGGCATTTATCTGTCCATTCAAATCTAACGTTCTTTCGCAATAATTTAGTTAAAGGGAAAACAATAATAGAAAATCCCTTAACAAACCTACAACAATAGCTAGCTAAACCCAAGAAACTGCAAATCTCGAAAACATTCTTTGGTGGCTTCTAATTGGAAATAGCCTTAATCTTACTAGGATCCACTATAATACCCTCTGAAGATACAATATGACCAAGAAAAGCAACTTGTGCTAAACAGAATTCACATATAGAAAACTTAACATTAAGCTGCTTTTCCTGAAGAGTTTAAAGAACAATTCTTTGATGCCTATCATGCTCTTCTGTATCTCTAGAATATATCAGAATATCATCAATAAAAACCACGACAAATTGGTCGAGATAAGGTCTAAAGATCGTGTTCATCAAATCCATGAATGCTGCTGGAGCATTAGTTAATCCGAATGGCATAACTAGAAACTCATAATGTTGTCTTAGGAATACTATGCTTGATAGTGTTATTTTTTATAGTATTTTTACTGTAGTTTTATTAGGATTTTTAGTATTTTTATTACTTTATTTAGTTTTTATTTAATTTTTACTTATGTTTTAGTGTAAAGCTTCCTTGAATCATAATCCACTTGATCTTAAGGAAATTTGTAGGTTTTGGAACAGAAAAGAGCAAAATAAAGCAAATACACTCAGGTTCTGGCACGCCCTGCCCGTGCAATCCAGCTCGCCCGTGCTAGATTCAAGGAAAATCAAGTAGAGACTCAAACTCTAGCACGCCCAGACCGTGCTATCTGGCACGCCCGTGCCTAAGAAGGACATCAACACAAAGGCGTGCTTGCCTAAGCACGCCCGTGATGCATTTCATTCTGGAAACTCAAAGCCTAGCATGCTCATGCCATAGATTCTTCTCTAGACGTGCCGCTGAGCACAACCCATGCTGAACCATCCTTAGAACTCAGGCTCTGGCACACATAGACCGTGTAATCCAGCACGCCCGTGCTACGAATTAAGTGCTATCTTAAGTCGAGAACGCCAGCCAGTCTCTATAACTTGCATGGGCCCACCTCAGATACTTTCCTGATGTACAAATCAAGATCTAATCCTACTTAGGCAGATGGAAAAGTCCTGATTGAGAAGAAATCCAAGCCTAAATAGTTTCTTATCTCCAAAAAGAATTCTTACTTAATAAGGATTCTATTTCCTAAATGAAGTCGGATTTTCCCCCAGGAAGTCTATATAAAGAGAGGAGTCATTCATTGTATATTCCATCTTTTGTTCTATTGTTTTCTCTCTCTATCTCCAAGACTTCAAGTATTCAAGATTTGTGTCAAGATTCAAGGAAGCCGCCCAAGTCAATCATTAACTAGTTTTTATTTCTAAACTCTTTTCTTGTTTTATTTTCAATATTCATGTTGATTATGAGAATATTTACAAGTTTAATTGAGTTTTATTTAATTACTATGTTGAACTAAAACTCTCATACTAGGGATTTGATGTAGCTTAATTTTGATTTCAATTTATAATATTAGATTTGCTTTTCCTTGTTCATGATATAATTTATTATTGAACTTAATGCTTCCAGGCAGAGTTTCTCCCCTGAATTGATTTATTTTATTAATCACTATCGAGAGAAGGGTTTTTGATATGAATAGGGTAATAAATTACATGAGAATAATAACTTGATGCGGAAGCTATATAGTTTGACTCATAGGGGGTTTTCATAAGTTAATGACCTTAGGTTATGAATTTATAAACAAACCATAAAACTTAATGATTTAATTCATGTTTGATTGCACTATTGGAAGATAAGTAATTAGACCGGGTTAAAATAGCTAACAATACATCGGGAGAGATTGTTAGTGATTTTAGGGTTGTTTCCCCTACTTAAACAATTAAAATTGGTTATCAAAATAATAAAATAAATTGGATAGAATTAAGAGAAGTCAAATTCCTAGTAGCTTTAAATCCTTGATTTCTTTTCGTCAAATATTATTGCTTGATTTCTTTTTGTTCTTTTTTTTATTTGTTTAATTTAATTTCTTAAAATAATTCCCCTTATTGCCGTTTAAATAATAATAGGTTAATATAATTTTGGTACTTGGTATACAATCCCTATGGAAATGATACTCTACTCATTCTATATTACTTGTTGCGATTTTCATACACTTGAGAAAAATCACTGTCAATGCTCTTTAACTCTCAGTTGATGATACCCCAATCTCAAATCTATCTTAGACAATACAAAAGCACCCTTAAGCTGATCAAAGAGATCAATCCTTGGCAAAGGATATCTATTCTTGACTGTAACCTTATTCAACTAGCAGTAATCAATGCATAACCGAAAACTGCCATCTTTCTTCTTTACAAATAGCACTGGAGCTCCCCCATGGTGACATACTAGGGCAGATAAACCCTTATAGAACAACTCCTATAACTACATTTTCAATTCTTTTAATTTAGCAAGGGCCATCCTATAAGGAGTAATGGAGATTGGTTGAATCCCTGCCACGACCTCAATCTCTATAGAGGCAAACCTGATAACTCATCTGGAAAAACATTTGGAAAGTTACACATAGTAGGAATGTCCTTAAGATTAGGAGTACCCACTTGTGTGTCAAAATGTGAGCTATGTATGACTCACACCTATAAAGGATCAATTTCTAAGCTAAAGCTGCAGTGATCACAAATGAAGGAAGTATCTGTCTCTCGCTCTATATCACCACACCTGTATATTCTAATATTTAAAAATATAATCTTCTTAAGGTCATAATCAACCACTGCTTGATATTCTTTAACCAATCCATGCCCAAAATAACATCAAAATCTCTGAAGGACATCTCAACTAAATCAGAAAAGAATACATGACCTTGGATCATAAGTGGGCAATCCTGATATAACTTGTTGACAATAACCTCCTACCCTAATGGACTCGATACTAGCACATCATAACCCAATCTCACACAAGGAACAGACGTATAATAAGAAATCTTAGCACTAATATAAGAGTGAGATCTACGATCAAATAACACATAAACATCATGATTAAATAAAGAAAATATACTAGCCACTACATCAGTTGAATCGACATCCTGCCTCTGCCTCATAGCATAAAATCTAGCTGGCACACCAATGGGCTCTGGCAAATTCACTGTCCCTGACTACCTAACATGCTACCTGTACCTCTACCCCTACCTCTACCTGCAGGCTAGGAAGATCCATAACTAGCAGCTGGTCTCTAAAAAGATCCCTCTGTGGCTGCATATGGCGTAGTTGTTTTGGGTCTAAGGCAATCCCTCACAAAGTGTCCAATCTCGCCACAGTTAAAACATGCTCCTGTGGCCAACTTACACACTCCCCCATGATATCTACCACAATGAACATAACTACGAGTAGCTAGAGCAGCTCGTGGAGGTGGCAATGGTGGTTTGAACTGCCTCTAACTCTGTGGCCTCATACTGGCAGATCTAGGAGAAAATGGACCAAAGAATCTCTCTTCTTGCTACCAGAGCTACTAGCCCCTGGAAAAGTCCTCCTGACACTCTTCTCCTTCTCTACAGCCTCTTCCTAATCAGCCTTCTCCTGATTCAAAGCTTGTGAAACCAATGCAGAAAAATTCTCATGTTTAAACTCGATCACATGACTCTTAATACTGGGTTTCAATCCCTGTTCAAATCTCTTGCATCTGTCTCAACCTGTAACTAACATACTCCAAATATAATAACTTAATCGAGTAAACTCCCTCTCATACTCAACTACAGTCCTGTGATCCTGTCTAAGTGTGAATACTCAAATTTTGAGGCTCGAAAAGCCAATTTTCCCGGACTGCAAACAGTCCAGCCGGACCGGAGGCCAATTTGGAAATTTACCGGAAGTATGCAATATGGTACTTAAAACGTCCGAAAAATTACGAGTATCGTAGAACTGGTCCCGGAATATTTTTTGGAGGTCCGGAACTCATGGAAAAGTCTTTTTTCCCGGACTGCAAACAGTCCGGCCGGACCGGAGGCCATTTTGGAAGTTCACCAGAACTATGCCAATATGGTACTTGAAATGTCCGGAAAATTACGAGGATCGTAGAACTGGTCCCGGAATAGTTTTTGGAGGTCCGGAACTCCCAAAAAAGCCTCCGGAACGAGAAAAAAAGCACACGGGCCAGCCCACCCTCAAGGGCGGTCCAGCCCGCCCTCAAGGGGCAGCACGCCCGCCTCCCTGAGGCGGGCAAGCCCGCCCTCCAGGGCGGGCAGGACCGCCCTCGGGTCTCTTTTTTCCTATAAAATTGGCCCCGGGGCCTCCGTTTTGAGGGACTCAGTCTGTGTTGACGGACGCTCCTTCCCCCCTACGCTCCTTGCGATTCTTTACTGCTTTTCTGCATTTTAGTTTAGCTTTATTTCTTTCTTTGCTTTGTTAAGTGATCATTAAAATTTAAATTAATTAATATTCCCTTAACGAGGAGCTTAACCTGGAGTTAAGAAGCGGCCGTCGATTAAATCAGGTACATGAACTAAACTCTGCCTTTTTAATTTTAGCACTTCATGCATACTTCTGTTTTACTCCTAATAATTCTACAACTGCATAAATGCATTCATGCATTCATTAGGCAAATAAACTGCCTCAATCAAATATGATTAAGCTTAAATACCCGGTTAATTAATAATCGTGGTATTAATGTTAAATCCGACAATATTGGCTAAAAAGCCTAGTTAATTAATAACTACGGTTTAATTGCCTTTATTTCGAACAGTCCGGCTTAAGTCCAATTAATCAATAATTGTGGCTAAAAAGCCTTAATCAATCACGTTTTGGCAACAAATTGCCTACAATTAAATCAACCACATTTTGGCAACAAATTGCCCACGGTTCAATCAATTTTTGGCAAACAAATTGCCTATAAATTAGATTAACTACCTTTTAGCGACAAATCACTTAAATCAGAAGCTTTGGCAAAATGCCTTGGAATTAATCAATCTTTTGGCTAAAAGCCTTCAAACAATCATTTTCGCGACAATCGCCTAAATCACATCAACTTTTGGCAAAAATTGCCTAAATCAATTCATTTTGGCTAAAAGCCTTAAATCAGTCATTTTGGCGATAAACGCCCGAATAATCACTTTTGGCAAACAAATTGCCTAAATCTTTTGGCTAAACGCCTTCCAATACCAATTTTTGGCAATAAATTGCCTAAATCAATCTTTTTGGCTAAAAGCCATTAAAATCAACATTTTTGGCATCAAATGCCTAAAAATCAAATCAATTCTTTGGCAAAATGCCTAAATAAAATGCACGAAGCATTCACACACTCATGCATAAAGCATACCCATTCAAAGCCCTTCAAAGAAGGCCTATCGAACTACATTGACTTTGATCTTCCATTCAAATGGAAGTACGTAGGCACGTTCGGGATTTAACCCCAAGTGGCAAGTCGAAATCACTTAAAATTGATCCAGATTACATTAATCACCTTGCAAAGCATTCATTCATTCGGTTAGTTCATCAGCATGACATAGTCTCGGGATCCACCTCGGGTTCGCAGACCATGCCTTAACATTGGGATAATTAATCTAGTAACTAGGTTAATTAAAATTGGAGTCACTTAGGGTTTTTTCCTAGTTTACCCTAAAATAATTAAACAAGGTGGCGACTCACACACTCACGTGCATTTCTTCCTTAGTCACATGCATTTGTATGCATTGATATGTGGGGAGGGGTTCACAGTTTGGCGACTTCATTGGGGAGCATTATGTAATCTTTTTGCATAAGTGGACTACAATTGCTGCATAGACTAACCGGCCCTTCTTTAGGGCATTATTTTACTATGCTTTGTTTTGCAGGGTGCATTGACATGAATCGAGTGTTCTTTCTTTAAGAATACTTGATGAGAAAATTTGAACTTAATTGACAAATTTGATTAAAACATTTAAATTTGTTGACTTATTGGCACGATTGAGAATCTTTTTCTCCATTGCATAAAAAATGAATTTCAAATGAATTTCTTCTCTCTCTGTTCAAACTTCTGAGTCTGGATAGCAAGTAGCGCTGATCGGCAGGTCTCTTTGATTATGTCGACGGACAGCCAAAGCGTCCTCCCTGTTACCGCAAACCATCCCTAATCCTTTTGGGGGTGGCCCATGAGTATGTGTACCGTTGGACCTACGCGAAACTCTTTGTTTCACATGTGGTTAGGTATATCCTTACTCAAGGTTCAAGGGTCCCTTTATAAGCTAATTCTCTATTTGTGGCATAGCCTATAATACCTATCCTTTAGGACTGTATGCACCCAATGATGCTGAATCATTCCATTAAAATGAATTATGTTGTGATGTTGTGCTCATTCACGCATTCATCCCATACTTCACAAAAAAAAAGAGAATCTTAAAAAAAGCATTCCATTTCAAAGCTGAAAAATCACATTTTGGTCCCTGAGACCTGAAAAGTCACATTTTGGTCCCTGAGACCTGAAAAATCCCTGAGACCTGAAAAATTATATTTTGGTCCCTGAGACCTGGAAAATTACATTTTGGCCCCTAAGGCCCAAAAATGTCCAATTTGGCCTAAGGCCCAGAAAGTTCACATTTTGGCCCCTAAGGCCCAAAAATTCCCAACTTGGCCCCAAATGCCCAAAATTCACAATTTGGCCACAAAGGCCCAATTCGGCCCCAAAGGCCCAAAATTCACAATTTGGCCACAAAGGCCCAGAAATTCACATTTTGGCCCCTAAGGCCCAGAAATTCACATTTTGGCCACAGAGGCCCAAAAATTCCCAATTTGGCCACAGAGGCCCAAAAATTCACATTTTTGGCCCCTGAGGCCCAAAAACATTTTTTCTTTGAGAACTTAGGGCCTTTCGAAAAGTCGAGGTGTCCAGCCCTAAGCATTCTACCTTACATATCACATCCCATTGGGTCCTATCCTAGGTGTCCTAGCATACCAGCATTACCCTACCACACAGGGTCAAACTGTCCCATCTCACAGGGTCAAGTCCAAATACCTTACCCTTACACTACCCTACCTCACACTATCTCACATACCCTATGAAAACACCTTATATAGGATAGTCTAATCGTTTTGACTATGTCCTTTTACAGGTACCCCTCCAAAGACCACCTATACCCGAAACACCACCTGAGCTCTCACCCACAAGTCCAACAACCCCGACTGCACCAATGGCATCACTCTCTGACATCCAAAACCTCATAGAACAAATGGAAGCCAGAATGGAGGCTAGAATGAATGAGGCATTGGCTGCCCAGAGAACTGCCCTATTAACTGAACTAGGTGGTGGTAATGGAAATGGGGCTTCAGCTGGGGGAAGTGGACCTGCTACCTCCAATCAAGGACCTGGTGCTGAACCGACAAACCCTACCCTTAACCTGGATGACATGCCCTCTAGAACTACTTCCGAGCTGGAAGCTCAGAAAATGAGAGAAAAATTGGAGCTCTTGGAAAGGTCAATCACTGCCCTTAAAACACACAAGGAAGTGGTGGACATGGACTCCTTGTCCTTGTTCCCCGAAGCGAGACTGCCAACAAAATTCAAAATGCCCAACATGGATAAGTTTGACGGAACCACTTGTCCCAAAACGCACCTGAAAATGTATGTGGGTGCCCTCAACCCGTTTGGCCTAAACAACGAGCTCCTTGCTCAGTTGTTTTAGCAATCTTTGACTGGTGCTGCATTAAGATGGTTTGTAAGCTTGGATCGTTCCGAAATAAAGAATTGGGAGGACATATGCAATGCTTTCAACACGCAGTACCATTATAATATCGAAGTGGATGTTACCCGGAGGGAGCTGGAAACCACTAAACAAAAGAACAATGAGCCTTTCTCCTCGTTCCTTTCGAGGTGGAGAGCCAAAGCTGCTCAAATGATCAACCGACCCTCTGAACAGGAACAAGTTGACATAATAATCAAGAATTTACTGCCTGTCTACCAGTCACAGCTTCAAACACAGTACTTGCCTACGTTCCAATCGCTCATTGCGACTGCAACTAAGGTGGAAGACTTAATCCAGTTGGGTCAACTCAAAGAAGACTCATACAAGAAGCAGAATCATGCTGGACTTTGAAAAACCATCTACAAGACCTGGTTAACAATGGGTCCATCATCCCCAAGAGCAAGCTGAACATCAACCAATCCCTTGCCTAACCATGGGATTAATGCAAAAAAAATTGTTGAACAAGAATCGTTCGATCCTTTCGAACTTTTCTTAGAAATGAATGATGTTTGTGTCTGAGAAGGTTGAGATCAAGCCTCCAAAAGAACAAAGGAATTGTTCAAGACCAAAACAACATGTCTGATCGATTTAAGCATCGAGAAGAACAAAGTCACTACAGTCAATCCAATTCTAGTCCATCACAGTCCACCTAGAGTCTATCTTTTAGGGTCTAGTTTCTTCTTCTCATTTTCATTTCCATTCAAGTTTTCATTCAATTCAAATTTGTAAATCTAAGTGTCTTTTGTACACAAATTTTGTCTTATCAATAAAAAGGGATCAGTTTACGTTCCAATCATGTTTATACTCTTTCCCTATCCTTTCCTGTGAAAGCACAAAAAAAAAATCGAAAAAAAATAATAATAAAAAATTTAAAAAAAAATGGTGATAAAAAAAAGGATAATTGGCAAAGAAAAATGCATTCATTTGCTCTGCATCAATCAAAGCTGGAGGCATCCTAAGAAGCAACATCAAAGGGGAAGTTTTGAAGGGTAATCATGGAAAGGATCCAGCAAAGGGTACGCAAGACTTCAAACAACACCGAGGCAAAGCCGATTGAAGGGGTTAGGGCCAGAATGGTTTCTCCGAAAACCCAGGAATGGAAAGGTGTCTGAATTTTGAGCTTAAAAGCGACAGAATAAAGAAGTTATGTTTGGAATTGGGTTGGGTCTGCACGAAGTCGCAATGCTATCCATACACTACTCAAGTCATCTCAAGATCAAGTTGCCTCAAAATTCTTTATGGAGAGGCTGCTTCTAAGCAAGCAAAAGGAAAAATGGGACAAAAGGAACCCCTGGTCAAGAGGAAGCAAATAAGCAAAAGAAAAAAATGGGTCAAAAGGAACTTCTGCACAAAACAAAGAAATCAAGGACAAAGCTACAGGAAATCAAGTTGTCAAAAACGAGCCAACTGCAAGCTCTTCGTTAAATTCAAGCCCATCAAGGGTAGATGACAAATCATTTCAGCCATAAGGACAAAGACCAAGCGGCTGCTTACATTTTGAAAAAGCAAGTTAAAAGAAGCAGTCATTTCCACAAATTGGATGACAACAAACACCTTGAAAATCAAGCGCCAAGCATGGCACAAGTACAAGTGTCCTTATAAACAAGGATCATTTCTCAAAACAAGGAAAAGGAAGAGTCTCCTCAAAATTCCTTATGGAGAGGAGAACCATTGAGGAAATAAGTTTCAAATTCAGAGGAAGATAAAGTTCAAGAAAAGGAATCAAATTAACCTCAAGAATTCGAACATGGCGAAGCCACAAACTCAAAGCATAAAAGCTTCTTCAACACTCAAGCAACTCAAGTTGCCACCACAATGTGGGTATTCAAAACTCTTTGTGATGAATACAAGTCATATTTCAGTCAACCAGTGGTAAAACCACTACAACAACAAAGTCAGATTCACCTAGGGTCATCACTATCATACGAGCTCGAGTCAATAAGTTGATTCAACATCATCAAAGTCGGGAAGGAATCCCGCAAAGACATCAAGCCGGGAAGGAATCCCGCGAAGAAATCAAGTCAGAAATGAATTCTGCATCAACATCAAACCGGGAAGGAATCTCGCAAAGACATCCAGCCGGGAAGGAATCCCGCAAAGACATCAAGCCGGGAAGGAATCCCGCAAAGACATCAAACCGGGAAGGAATCCTGCAAAGACATCAAGCCGGGAAGAAATCCCGCGAAGAAATCAAGTCAGAAATGAATTTTGTATTAATATCAAGACGGGAAGGAATCCCGAAGAAATCAAATCGGAAATGAATTTCACAATCAGCATTAAGGCGGAATTGAATTTTGCCCCAATAGCAAGTCGAAAATAAATTTCGCACCAAGACGGAAAGGAATTCCGCATTAACATCAAATCGGAGATGAATTGCGCACCAGCCGAGCACGAAGTTCGCATCCCGGAAGGAACTACGAAAGACCTGATTCTCCCCATCCCCCGAAGAGTTCTTGGAGATACGTAGGCAGCCACAAAGGCGCGGTCACAAACATAAGTTTGCATCATAAATAGCATTTTCTCTTTGCCAATATAAAAAAAAAAAGAGAAGAAAAGAAAAATAAAAGCTGGAGTTGAAAACCCGAAAGGGCGGCTTCAGGCAAGAATTGAGCCCGCTAGGCTGAAAACCCGAAAGGGCGGTCTAGGCAAAAGTTAGGGCAAAGAGCCTGCTAGAGTCGAAAACCCGAAAGGGCGGCTACTAGGCAAAAGTTAAGGCCAAAAAAAAAAAAATCCCTTTCAAAGGTCTCCTTGGGAGTATATAAATCATTTTTTCCAGGAATCACTGAGTTCCTTCCAGTCAAAATTCACTACAAGAAAAATCAAGTCTCCAATGAGTCTCTAAAATCAAGTCTCCATCACCAGTGGTCATTCCACAACAACTCACGAAAATCGAGTTATTCTCAAAAGTTCATTTTGAAAGCGTCACTCTTTGAGTCATTCCTCGAAAAAAAAAGAGAGAGAGGAAAATGTCAATTCACTCCCCAGGGTTTCCAAAACAACCCTAGAAAAAAATGTCAAACATAATCGTTGAGAGGTAATTCTTTAATACCTCGTCTCCACTGGGACCATCGTTTCTTCGATCCTTTCAGACGAGCGATGTCATCCACATTGTCCGTTTCTTCGAGTCATATAAGTGGCTTTGTTCTCTTTGATTCCTCAAATCGATTGGACAAGTACAACACCAATGTTTTGAAGTATTCCATGGTCAGCACCATTCTGGGGGCAAGAAGTGATAAGAACCTTCACCATTCTCCCATCACAGAAGTAATCACGGAATTTTTAGTCTTTCATTAAGAAGAAATTTTATTTCAGCTAATAAGGGCATTAATTCTCTCAAGCAGGGGGCAAAATCCTCCAAGTCGGATTCAGGGGCAAGTGTTATAAAAAAAAAATATACACAACCCAGGGTGAAACCCAACCATCGTCAATCTCTGTTACACAAACCCAGGGTAGAACCCGGTTAATGGTTAACCTTTTTTACATAAAACCTAGGGTGAAACCCTAACCAATAACCAACCATTTTTTCACCCAAAACCAAGCCATTTGATCATTTCGACTTTAGGTGGACCCTTGGTTCTCAAAGAAAAAAACACAAAAATAAAGCAAAATCTCTTTTCAAGCCCTCATTAAGAGGCAAAACATCCTTTCAAGTCCTCTAAGAGGCAAAATCTCTTTTCAAGCCCTCATTAAGAGGCAAAACATCCTTTCAAGTCCTCTAAGAGGAAAAACATCTTTTCAAGTCCTCTAAGAGGCAAAATCTCTTTTCAAGCCCTCATTAAGAGGCAAAACATCCTTTCAAGTCCTCTAAGAGGCAAAATCTCTTTTCAAGTCCTCAAAAAGGCAAAAGCATCTTTAAGTTGCAAACATAAATCTATGCATTTGATCATTTCATTTCAAAGAAAAAAAAAGCAACGGCGGGGTTTCCTCCTCTGCCCATCCTCAAAATTTGCTCCTTCAGACGGCCACTGGCTCTCATAAATCATTTTTATGATAGCCAGTGGGGGGCAACTGTGAATACTCAAATTTTGAGTCTCGAAAAGCCAATTTTCCCGGATTGCAAACAGTCCGGCCGGACCGGAGGCCATTTTGGAAATTTAACGGAAGTATGCAATATGGTACTTAAAACGTCCGAAAAATTACGAGGATCGTAGAACTGGTCCCGGAATATTTTTCGGAGGTCCGGAACTCATGGAAAAGTCTTTTTTCCCGGACTGCAAACAGTCCGGCCGGACCGGAGGCCATTTTGGAAGTTCACCAGAACTATGCCAATATGGTACTTGAAATGTCCGAAAAATTACGAGGATTGTAGAACTGGTCCCGGAATATTTTTTGGAGGTCCGGAACTCCCAAAAAAGCCTCCGGAACGAGAAAAAAAGCACACAGGCCAGCCCACCCTCAAGGGCGGGCACGCCCGCCCTCGGGTCTCTTTTTTCCTATAAAATTGGCCTCGGGGCCTCCGTTTTGAGGGAGTCAGTCTGTGTTGATGGACGCTTCTTCCCCCCTATGCTCCTTGCGATTCTTTACTGCTTTTCTGCATTTTAGTTTAGCTTTATTGCTTTCTTTGCTTTGTTAAGTGATCATTAAAATTTAAATTAATTAATATTCCCTTAACGAGGAGCTTAACCTGGAGTTAAGAAGCGGCCGTCGATTAAATCAGGTACATGAACTAAACTCTGCCTTTTTAATTTTAGCACTTCATGCATACTTCTCTTCTACTCCTAATAATTCTACAACTGCATAAATGCATTCATGCATTCATTAGGCAAATAAACTGCCTCAATCAAATATGATTAAGCTTAAATACCCGGTTAATTAATAATCGTGGTATTAATGTTAAATCCGACAATATTGGCTAAAAAGCCTAGTGATAGTGTTGATTTTTATAGTGTTTTTATTGTAATTTTGATTGAAATTTCTATTACTTTTAATTTATTTAAATTAGTTTTTTATGTAATATTGATATGTTTTTATTCAAAAGCTTCCTTTAATCACAACTCACTTGATTAGAAAGAAAATTGTAGGATTTTGCAAAGAAAAGAACAAAAATAAAGCAAAGTACAATTGGCACGCCCCAGCCCGTGTCGCGAAGCACGGCCGTGTCTGGCACAAGGCAAGATAAACCAAGAGACAGAGAGATGCACGCCCCAAGCCGTGCCGAGGAACACGCCCGTGCGTGCTAGCCTTCCCAGGCCGTGCTGCGGAACACGCCCGTGCCTCATATGCCTCTGACTTCCAGAGAGATGCACGCCCCAGCCCGTGCTACCCCGCACGCCCGTGCGCGCTATCAACCAGACTTCCAGGAGACTGCACGGCCAGACAACACGCCCGTGCGCGCTAGCTTGCCAGGCCATGCTGCGGAACACGGCCCGTGCCAGAGCCTCTAATCCTCCCAAGACTGGCACGTCCCAAGACTGGCACGCCCCAGGCCGTGCCAGGCAACACGCCCGTGCAGACCAAGAATTCTATATTTTGAGTCAAAAGTTGCCAACTAATTTCTACCATTTTCACAAGATGCTTTGGATGCTTTCTTCACATGCCAGTCAAAGTTCAACCATGTGCAATTGAGAAACCATAATTGAGAGCAATTCATGGCTTGATTTACAAACTTTTCCACCTCACAAAGTTGAACTTTACTCATTAAAACACAAGGCTTGTTCCCCCAAGAAGTCTATATAAGGAAGAGAAGGAGCCACTCCAAAGGCATCTAGCAATTCCATCTTTCCCACACTCTACATTAATTCTTTTATAGTTAGTTTTCATTTTCTTTTAAAATTAAGTATTCAAGAGTTGTGCAAGGTTTTCAAGGAAGCCATCCAAGCAATCCCTCTCTAGTTCTTATTTCTAACTCTTAATCTTGTTTATTTCTTTCATTATCTTTATTGATCATGGAATATTTATCAAGTATTGTTGAGTTTTATTTAAGTACTATGTGTAACTAAATTCTTATATTAGGGGTTTGATGTAGCTTAATCTCTTTTCCAATTTATGCAATTAGATTTATTTTTCCTTATTCAAGTTATGATTTATTAATGAACTTAATGCTTCTAGGCAGAATTTTCCCCTAGATTGGTTTATTTCAATTATCACTATCGGAAGAAGGATCTTTGATATGAAAAGGTTAATAAAACACATGAGAATAATAACTTGATGCGGAAGCTATACAGTGATACGGATCCATTGGTGCTTCCTAGTGGGACAATTACATGGAGCCATGCCAAGCGATATGGGGCAGCCATGTCCTTATATCAAATTACACAAGAGCTTCATGATGTGGCATTTAACAAATGTTATGTGGAACTTGAAGGCCATGCTAATATGTAAGGGATGTGGGCTTGGACGTGTTCTTATTCCTTGTTGCTTGTTTTGGTCTAATTAATATGTAAGGGATATGGGCTCATAGTGTTTATTAAAGTTGTATTGGGCTGATTTTATGATGCATGCAATCTGCCCAATATTAAGTTGTCTATTTTGGGTTGGAAATGATTCTATTTTGAGTGTAATAGTTAGGCCCATGTGTTTTGGCCTTAGGGCAGCCTAGTTAGATACTCTTCTTTAAATTTAGGGTTGTTTGAGGCATATAAATAGCCTCTTTAAGATGTAAAACGGGATTTTTACCATTGAATTGAAATCAAAACAAAACGTTTTCTTGTTCTTTCAAGAACAGATTGTGTTCTTCATAGAACCAAAATATCCTTAGTAGTTAAGCTTGTGAGTTCTACAAGATTAATTGCACCAAGAATTTCAGAGTTGTTTTCAAGAGTACTTGAAGGTAAGTTTCTGATTCTTGTTTTAAATTCCTTGCTTTCTCTCTTCAAGAGTACTTGGGGGTTAAAGGGATTGTCGGGTACTTCCGAGATTGCATGCTTTCCGCTAGATGTTCCTTGTTGATTTGCAAGAGTACTTGTTAATTGGCTAGGGTCTTATCATCTGGTATCAGAGCCAAATCAAAGTTTTGGGGTAAGTTCTGTTATCTTAGTTAGGAATTTGAGTTTTCTTGTTGTTGGATTCATTGTTGTTTATCTTCGTGTTTTCTTTTCATTCTGAGATCTACACATTATCTCTTTAGATCTTGTTGGATCTAGACATTATCTCTTTAGATCTTGTTGGATCTAGACAATTTCTCTTTAGATCTTGTTGGATTTAGATAATTTCTCTTTAAATCTTCTTGAATCTAGTTTTCTCTTTGTATCTTCTTATTGTTTGCATCATTTTCTAGTTACCCTTTTGACTAATTCAAGATCTATCTTTGAACATTCTTGTTGTTTGCTTATTTCTTGATAAAAAAAAAAAAAATCTGGATCTGAATTGGTTGTTAAAGACATTACCTACCTAAAATTGAATTGGGAGACACAAAAATCATTGTTGGACAAAGTCATTACCTACCTAAAATTGAATTGGGAGACACAAAAGTCATTGTTGGACTAAGTCATTACCTACCTAAATTGAATTGGGAGACACAAACCATCCACTTATACCTTGTTAAGCCCTTACCCTACCTAAATTGGGTCACATTTGTAGGTTAAGTGGTTTTCTTTGTTTGCTTGCTTTGATTGGGTAGAATTAATTAGGTCCATATTTGGTTTGCTTTGTAGTGAACTAAATTCATACATTATATCCAGAAATTGTCTTTTAAATTCTAGTTTGTTTATTCTTGTTTTGAGCTTTCTTTTGCCTCTATTACATTATTAGGGTGTAATTGTTTGTTCACTACACTCTAAATTAATATAATCAAGTAGTACATCATCTTGTCCTTGTACTACCATCCATTACTGTTTTGAGTCTTCTTTCTAGCGTTTGTGCATTACTTGATTATATTCTTTGCTTTCCTAACTTTCTCTTAACTTTTGTAGCAACTTTGGGATCCTGAAGTGCAATTATTCAAGTGGAAAGAGTGGTAAAAGGCTGGAGTGAAACCCACATATTGTGAAAAAGCCAAATAGAGAGAGAAACACGTGAGGAAGTGATAAACTAACCATTTCCTTTAGTTTTGTGTTTGTATTCTATTTCAGGATGTCTGATTCATCTAGAGATAAAAATGACAGCCCTCTCAAAGTTGAAGATCCAAAACTACAAGCCTTTCTAGATGCTCTCTCTGGAGAGATGGGACGAATCACTAGGTTTATGGAGAACTTTAATGACAGATTAGAGCTTCAAGAACAACAGACGAAAAGACATGACCACAATGCCACAAGGAGGGGTACAACAAGAGCTCGTCCTAGTACTACACCAATTAGATTTCAAACTCCTGAAGATGAGGAGGTTGATAATCCTGATCATTACTTTAGGGATTTGAACAATAAGTTAGGAAGGGTGCAAGGAAGGAAAAGTGTGGATTACCTCAATAGGTTTCCAATCACAAAGGATGAGCAAAAAACCATTCTAACACCAGTTTGGTCAAAAGAAGTTGATGAAGACCAATATGGAAAGCAAAAGATGAGTTTTGAGGCTGTCAATAAAGAAAAGGAGTGCAAAAATAAAACGAGTGAAAATATATTGAGTGTAAATAAAAAGAAAGAGGGGGAAGAAAAGGAAAAACAAATTCAGCCTATATTTGTACCTTTGTGCAAAGAAAATTATTTTACCACTAATGATCTTAACCCATCCTTGCCAAGTGTGTTTGTTGATCTTTTGCAGGACTTTGAACATGTGGTTCCAGAAGAGATTGCCCAATCTTCATGTGAGGGTGAAAAGGTGGTTCTTGCACCATTGACACCTCAAGATGTGAATATTGATCAGAAAAAGTTGCTTGAGAGAGAGAAAGAGGAGTTCACTGATGTCTTTCCTAAAGAGTTGCCTAGTGGATTGCCACCTTTGAGAGGGATAGAACATCAAATCGACTTCATTCTTGGCTCCACCATTCCAAATCGACTAGCCAATAAAAGTAATCCAATGGAGACAAAGGAGTTGCAAAGGCATATTCAGGTTGCAGCAACCAATGGAGTTCAATACGGTCTAAAACGGAGTAGAAGAGTAAAGAAAAGGGCATGGATTCTAAGGAAAAGTGGTCTGATCCTAGCAAGCAAAAGGATACCTCAACTTTTAACTAAGATTCGAGGATGAATCTTTTTGAGGAAAGGGGGAATGATACGGATCCATTGGTGCTTCCTAGTGGGACAATTACATGGAGCCATGCCAAGTGATATGGGGCAGCCATGTCCTTATATCAAATTACACAAGAGCTTCATGATGTGGCATTTAACAAAGGTTATGTGGAACTTGAAGGCCATGCTAATATGTAAGGGATGTGGGCTTGGACGTGTTCTTATTCCTTGTTGCTTGTTTTGGTCTAATTAATATGTAAGGGATATGGGCTCATAGTGTTTATTAAAGTTGTATTGGGCTGATTTTATGATGCATGCAATCTGCCCAATATTAAGTTGTCTATTTTGGGTTGGAAATGATTCTATTTTGTATGTAATAGTTAGGCCCATGTGTTTTGGCCTTAGGGCAGCCTAGTTAGATACCCTTCTTTAAATTTAGGGTTGTTTGAGGCATATAAATAGCCTCTTTAAGATGTAAAACGGGATTTTTACCATTGAATTGAAATCAAAACAAAACGTTTTCTTCTTGTTCTTTCAAGAACAGATTGTGTTCTTCATAGAACCAAAATATCCTTAGTAGTTAAGCTTGTGAGTTCTACAAGATTAATTGCACCAAGAATTTCAGAGTTGTTTTCAAGAGTACTTGAAGGTAAGTTTCTGATTCTTGTTCTAAATTCCTTGCTTTCTCTCTTCAAGAGTACTTGGGGGTTAAAGGGATTGTCGGGTACTTCCGAGATTGCATGCTTTCCGCTAGATGTTCCTTGTTGATTTGCAAGAGTACTTGTTAATTGGCTAGGGTCGTATCATACGGTTTGACTCATGGGGGGTTTTCATAAGTTAATGACCTTAGGTTATGAATTCACAAAACAAACCATAAAAGTTAATGATTTAACTCATGTTTGATTGCGCTATTGGAAGATAGGTAATTAGATCGGGTTAAAATAGCTAACAATACATCGGGAGAACTTGTTAGTGATTTTTGGGTTGTTTCCCCTACTTGAATAATTAAATTGATCAATGATCTAATGAAATAAATTGGATAGAGTTAAGTGAAATCAAAACCCCTAGTAGCTTTACTTCCTTGATTTCTTTTAATCAATTTTTGTTTACTTGACTCTTGTTTATTTTACATTTATACAACGAATCTCTTAATTATCGTTTAAATAATAACAAGATAACACAATTTTGGTACTTGGATTACAATCCCTGTGGATACGATACTCTACTCACTCTATATTACTTGTAGCGATTTCGTACACTTGCGAAATTAAGCTGTCAAGTTTTTGGCACCGTTGCCGGGGATTGGCAATTCCAATATCAATACGAATTATCTTGTTATTAATTTAGACATTTACTTATTCATATTAGTCATTTAAATTCTCTGTAGACCATCTTAGGTTTTATGCAAAGAAGATCTAGAAGGACAGAACCTCTGATCTTTGATCCAGAAATAGAAAAAACCTGCAGAAGAAACAACGCAGCAAGGAGGGCACAAGAAAACAGATCCGAACAACAAACAAACATGGACGGACTGAATCCTCAACTTCCAAATATACCTCTTGCTGCAAATCCTCAAGTCATGCAGCAGCCAAACGTTCGCACATTGCGAGATTACACCACACCTTCTCTCAATGGAGCCACCTCCAGCATCACTAGACCAAGAGTGGAAGCAAATAATTTTGAAATTAAACCAGCAATAATACAAATGCTTTCCACTTCTATTCAATATGGAGGACTTCCTAGTGAAGATCCTAATGCTCATATCACTAATTTCCTGGAAATTTGTGACACTTTCAAACAAAATGGTGTTTCTGAAGATGCCATTAAATTAAGACTCTTTCCTTTCACTCTAAGAGACAAAGCCCGATCATGGTTACAATCTTGTCCTGCTGGGAGTTTTACAACTTGGGAAGAATTAGCCCAGAAATTTTTGGCTAAAGTTTTTCCATCTTCTAAAACGACTAAATTAAGACATGAGATTATGACCTTTGCTCATCATGATCAAGAAAGCTTACATGAGGCTTGGGAAAGGTTTAAGGATTTGTTGAGAAAATGTCCTCACCATAGCCTGCCCAAATGGTTACAGGTCCAAACTTTCTATAATTCATTGTCACCTAACATAAAAATTACTCTGGATGCAGCTGCAGGAGGATCCTTCGAAAGAAAAGAGATCGACGAGGCATATGATTTGATAGAAGAAATGGCCAGCAATAGCCATTATCAAAGCAGTTTCGAAAGAAGAAAGCCTGCCGAAATTTATGAGATTGATGTCATCACTGCATTAAATGCAAAAGTTGACAATATGGTAAGAAAGCTTGATCTGCTAACCACTAAATCTGTAAACTCTATCATGCAAGCCTGTGACAAATGCAATGAACCACATGGAGCTGGAGAATGCATGTTAGATCCTGCAAATCCACAAACTCTGGAGCAAGTGAACTATGTGATGAACCAGCAGAGGAGGAATTACCCATATTCGCATCCTTACGATAACAGGTTAAGAAATCATCCGAACCTTTCATATGGTAATTCTAACAACATTTTAAATGCACCACCAGGTTTCTTGCCACCTGAAAAGAAGTCTCATGATGACCTCCTTACTGCCCTCTCTAAATCACACATGGATTTCATGAACGAAACAAGAGAACATAATAAAATCCAACAAGCTGCAATAAGGAATCTGGAAATCCAAATGGGACAGTTTGCAAACATGATGGCAGCTAGACCTCAAGGCACGTTACCTAGCAACACAGAAAAAAATCCTAAAGAGCAGGTACAAGCTATCACCTTGAGGAGTGGAAGAGAATTGGAGGACAAACCCAGAAAAGAGAAAGAAAAGGAGAAGGTAGAGGAGACAAAGGCTCCTATCATCGATCTAGTGGAAAAGGAAGAGGTAAAACCTTATGTTCCACCCATTCCATTCCCACAAAGATTAAAAAAGATGAAAGATGATCAAAGCTTCATGAAATTCCTGGACGTCTTTAAGAAGCTTCAAATAAACATCCCTTTTGCTGAAGCTCTTGCTCAAATGCCCAGTTATGCAAAATTCTTAAAGGAAATCTTGAGCAAGAAAAGAAAGATTGATGATCAAGGCATGGTGAAACTGACTGAGGAATGCAGTGCAATAATTCAAAACAAATTACCACCAAAGCTCAAAGATCCAGGGAGTTTTTCTATCCCTTGTAACATTGGCAATTTGAACTTTGAAAAAGCATTAGCTGACTTAGGAGCTAGCATAAATTTGATGTCTTATGAAGTTTTTATAATGCTAGGTATGGGGGAACTCAAGCCAACAAGGATGTCTCTACAATTAGCCGATCGATCGATCAAATACCCTAAAGGAATTGTAGAAGACGTGTTAGTCAAGGTTGGGAAATTCATTTTTCCAGTTGATTTTGTAATCCTTGATATTAATGAAGGAAGAGAAGGATCATTGATCCTTGGAAGACCATTTCTTGCAACTACAAGAGCTTTAATTGATGTGCACGATGGGAAACTGACATTGAGAGTAGGTCAAGAAGAAGTTGTTTTTGATGTGTTAAAATCTTGTAAATTTCCCATGGACACTGATGATTGTTTTAGAATAGATATAGTAGATACATGTGTAAATAAAACTTTATATAGCATAGATACTACAAGAGAAAAAGAAAAAGAAGAGACACCACCTAAGCAAGAATTAAAGCAGCTTCCTCCTCATTTGAAGCATGCATTTCTAGGTGAGAATAACTCTTGTCCTGTTATTATTTCCTCTCACTTAACGCTTGATCAAGAGGAGGGGTTGTTGCAGGTTCTTCGAAGGCACAAGAAGGCAATAGGGTGGTCAATTTCTGATTTACAAGGAATAAGCCCAAGTGTGTGCATGCATAAGATCCTAATGGAAGACAACTACAAACCTTCAATCGAACATCAAAGACATTTGAATCCAAACATGAAGGAGGTGGTAAAAGCTGAAATCATAAAACTTCTGGATGCCGGTATTATCTATCCAATCTCCGATAGTAGTTGGGTAAGTCCTATTCAAGTAGTACCAAAGAAGGGAGGTATGACTGTCATTTTTAATGAAAACAATGAATTAATTCCCACTAGAACAGTCACAGGTTGGCGTGTGTGCATTGATCACAGAAAATTAAATAAAGCAACACGTAAAGACCATTTTCCCTTACCCTTTATTGATCAAATGCTTGAAAGACTTGCAGGTTATCCTTTCTACTGTTTCTTGGACGGTTACTCCGGGTACTTTCAAATACCCATTGCTCCAGAAGATCAAGAAAAGACTACCTTCACTTGTCCTTATGGCACTTTTGCATATAGGAGAATGCCCTTCGGACTATGCAATGCTCCGGCCACCTTCCAAAGATGCATGATGTCCATATTTTCTGATATGGTTGAGAAAACCATCGAAATATTTATGGATGATTTTTCCGTATTTGGTTCTTCTTTCGATGCATGCCTTTATAATCTATCTTTAGTAATGCAACGATGTGAAGATACTAACCTTGTATTGAATTGGGAAAAATGTCATTTTATGGTTAGTGAAGGTATTGTCTTGGGGCATAAAATCTCTCAACAAGGAATTGAAGTGGACAAAGCTAAAATCGAGGTAATTGAAAAACTACCTCCTCCTAACTCAGTGAAAGGCATAAGAAGCTTTCTTGGTCATGCAGGGTTCTACAGAAGGTTTATCAAAGACTTCTCAAAAATCACAAAACCTCTTTGTAATTTATTAGTTAAAGATGTCCCTTTCAATTTTGACAAAGAGTGTTTAGATGCTTTTAACAGATTAAAGAAGGAGTTGATCTCAGCACCTATCATCACTACACCAGATTGGACTCTTCCATTTGAACTTATGTGTGATGCTAGTGATCATGCTATTGGAGCCGTTCTTGGACAACGAAAGGACAAGAAGTTGCATGTCATTTACTATGCTAGTCGTACATTGAATGATGCACAATTGAATTATGCAACTACTGAAAAGGAGTTATTAGCTATTGTATTTGCTTTTGACAAATTTAGGGCTTATTTAATAGGAGCTAAAACCATAGTATATACAGACCACTCAGCCATCAAATATTTGCTTGAAAAGAAAGATGCTAAACCAAGACTAATTCGTTGGGTTCTCTTACTGCAGGAATTTGATCTGGAAATTCGAGACAAAAAGGGAACCGAGAATCTAGTGGCTGATCACCTTTCCAGGTTAGAATTAGGAGAAGAGGATGCAACCGAGCTACAAATCAATGAGAGTTTTCCTCATGAACATCTTCTGCTAATAACTAAAATGCCCTGGTATGCTGATATAGTCAATTATCTTGTTTGTAAAATCACTCCTCCAAATTTTTCTTATCAACAAAAGAAAAAATTCTTCCATGATGTCAAGTACTACTATTGGGAGGAGCCATTTTTGTTCAAGTATTGCAGTGATCAGCTATTCCGGCGATGCATACCGGAAAGTGAAATGGAAAGTATGCTTAAATTCTGTCATTCGATGGAATGTGGAGGACATTTTGGAGCAAACAAAACAGCAGCACGCATTTTGGAAAGCGGTTTGTATTGGCCTAATCTATTTAAAGATGCTTTTAACTATGTGCGTCTTTGTGATTGCTGTCAAAGGTTAGGTAACATTTCAAAAAGACATGAGATGCCTTTACATAGCATTCTTGAAGTCGAAATCTTTGATGTTTGGGGTCTGGACTTCATGGGACCTTTTCCGTCATCCTATTCAAATCAATACATCCTAGTGGCAGTAGATTACGTGTCAAAATGGGCAGAAGCTATTGCCCTTCCCAATAACGATGCCAAAAGTGTAATGAGCTTCATCAAGAAATACATTTTCACACGGCATGGTACTCCAAGGGCCATAATCACCGATGGAGGTAAGCATTTCTGTAACAAGTACCTTGACTCACTACTTTCCAGATATGGCGTCACACATCGTGTAGGTACTCCATATCACCCTCAAACAAGCGGACAGGTAGAAGTCACAAACCGGGAGATCAAAAAGATATTGGAGACAACAGTTGGCCAATCAAGGAAGGACTGGTCCAAGAAGCTCGATGATGCTCTTTGGGCCTATAGAACTGCATTCAAAACGCCAATTGGCATGTCACCATATCGAATGGTATATGGTAAGGCTTGTCACCTTCCTATTGAGATGGAGCACAAGGCATATTGGGCAATCAAATTTCTTAATTTTGACACTAAGGAAGCCGGTCAAAAGAGGTTGCTTCAATTGAATATGACGGATGAAATGAGGCTCCACGCTTATGAAAATGCTAAAATCTACAAAGAACGCACCAAATAATGGCATGATAAGCGTATTATTTTGCGGAATCTAAAGGTAGGACAGCAGGTATTACTCTACAACTCTAGACTCCGTCTTTTTCCAGGCAAACTGCGCTCAAGGTTGTCCGGACCCTTCACTATTAAGGAAATTTTCCCGCATGGAGCAGTAGAGATCATGGACAGTGATCGAAGTTTCAAAGTTAATGCTCACCGACTAAAGGTTTACCAAGGTGGAAATTTTGATCCTGTTAAAACCACTATCAATCTTGAGTAAGCTATAATCAGGTGTGGAGCGTCGAACTTAACGACGTTAAACAAAAGTGCTTATGGGAGACAACCCATTTTTCATTATGATTATTTTATTTTATTTTTTTTAAGAGTTTGTTATAACTTGATTTTTTTTTACAGTTGCCAAAAGGTTGAGATAATCTTGGTGTGTAACTTAAAAAAAAAAAAAAATGACACGCCCTGGACCGTGCAGAGCAACACGCCCGTGCCAGGTAAGATAAGTACCCTGCAGGACATCCAGAGAGGTGCACGCTCCAGGCCGTGCCGCGCAGCACGCCCGTGCTCGCATGCACCAGACATCCAGAGAAGTGCACACCTCAGACCGTGTCCCTCAACACGCCCATGCCCACATGCACTAGACATCCAGAGAGGCGCACGCCCTGGACCGTGTCCCTCAACACGCCCGTGCCCGCTTGAACTTAGCCATCCAGAGGACTGCACGCCCTGGACCGTGTCATCTTGCACGCCTGTGCGCGCTACCCTATTTAAATGACACGCCCTACCGCTGTTTCATTCAAATCAACACGCCCTAGCTGTCACAACCTTTCTCTCTCATTTTCTCTCAATTTTCTCTCGTTTTCCATCATCTTTTTGCACTTATATATGATTTTCTTCAATATTTTTCACATCATGCCTCCTAGGTACAAGCGCAGCCGTTCTTCTTCATCAGTAGCGGCTAGACGAGGTTCCACCACAAGATCTTCCACGCCTTCTTCGGACACTACACCACTACCTCCATTTGACATGGGTTCCAGCGACCAGTTAGAGAGGTACAATAAACTTCTACTACGCCCCATCTTACCAAATAAATTTATCGATGATCATGCTCTGTCGATTGTGGGACTTAAAGATGCTGTGATTGAACCATTGAAACGTGTGGGGTGGGGAGCCTTTATTGAAATGAAAGACCTTGTGTATCCGCCCCTCACGCTAGAATTTTTAAGCTCTTTTTCTGCATCAATTAAATTTCCAGCTGACAGTTTTAGGAATAAAATCACATTTAGACTCCTAGGAAGAAATTTTGAATTATCCATAGATGAGGTTAGTCACATTTTTGGTTTTCCTACTGAAAATGCGGTCACCCAAGTCCCGAATGATTTTCTGGATCGTCATAGGTGGGGCGAGATAGCGGATAGTAGTATTTATAGTGCTAGATCATCCAAAGCATCAAAATTAAAAAGCCCCGCTTTACGATACATCCATAAGTTTTTGGTGCACACTATTTTTGGACGAAATGAGAGTGAAGGAGTTGTAGGGCGCAGTGAACTTTATTTTTTATGGGCTATTAAAAATGGAGTGTCGTTAAATGTGGGTTATTGGCTATGCCAAAAATGGGCTCGAGTGGCACACGCTGACAAGGGAGCCATTGTGATGGGTAGCTTTGTTACAGCATTGCCACCTATTTGAGGATATGGGATCCAGCCAGACCAATTTATGATAGCTTAGGAGGTGGTAGAGGGATACGATTAGACATTGACCTGATGATTCACATGAAGATTGTGGAAAAATTTGGCGATACATATAGAGTAATAGGTGCCCCAGCAGAAACCACTGACGAGGACATACCTGCAGCTGCTGACATTGAGGAGGATCAGCCACCTCCTTTCCCTGGTTTTACTTCTGGTGCAGGTACATCTGGAGCTGGACCTTCATACCAGGGCACTTCCACTGTGTCAAATGATGAGCTGTTCGCACGTATGTTTTCTCGCATGGACATGTTTGATACTCGACTTACCGGCATGGAGTCCATGATTATTGATCGCTTCCAGTCCCTTGAGATCACATAGGGCAGCATTGACTCTCGCTTAGACACCTTGCAAAGTCACTACCAGGGCCTCGCCACTCAGCTTCAGACTGTGATCCAGTTGCTACAGCCTCCTCCTCCTCCACCACCAGAGGCCTGATTTCTTTTGCATTGCTTTGTTAATTTCTCTGATTTCTTCTAATTATCACACATTTGACATTGGTTTGGTGTGCACATTTTGGATTTTAATTAGTTTCAGTTGCTTCCTTGGATATATAAATTATTTGTTTGGCCATTTCCATATTTTGGTTATTATTATTATTTTTATGTTTCTCACCTCCTAGCTTGGATGATCTACCACGCTCCATTGCATTCTCTTGCCCCAACAATGGTACACTTCTAAACTTCTTATTATTTGCACTACCATAAGTTTGGGGAATTGCTCATTGCAGACAATGTGCTCAATTAAGTAGGGGGTGGACGTTTTATCTAAATTATAAAATTTTATTTCAATAAAATAAGTATGGAATAATTATTGGCATGAATTTATGATCTATCTTAGTTAAACTTTTGAATAAATTAATAATATTTCCAAAGTAAATTATTTTAAACCAAAAATTGGTTTTAACATACTTCTTGGACTTAACCATTTGTTTAGAGCATTTTGAATCTAAAACTTGAATAAAGAGAAAAAGGACACTAAAGCCATATTACATGTATGTTTTAAATCAATAAAGGATGAAGGTTTTATTTTAAACAAAATAGTAGGGAGCATAAAATGCAACTACTTATTACTTATATTCTTATAAATATATAAGTGGTATGGAGCATAAAATGCAACCACAAAAGAAGAAAAAGATAAGAAATGGTATGGAGCATAAAATGCAACCAATTTCTTTAATAGAAGTAGGTTACCTAAAAATACCTTGAGATGAGAAATATTACATGTAGGCTAAATTTGTCCTAATACTCACTATTCTATAAGAAGTAGACAAAATGTTCTTTACTCATGTTTAATAAAAAGAATATGTTATATCAATTTTTGCTAAAAAATAACTTACATAGGATATATATATAATTTATTCTTATGATTAATTCAGTTATTGATTAAATTCGCAAATAATTATTCCATGCTACTTTCAGAAGAATTTTATTACTTGAGGACAAGCAATAGTTTAAGTTTGGGGAATTTTGATAGTGTTGATTTTTATAGTGTTTTTATTGTAATTTTGATTGAAATTTCTATTACTTTTAATTTATTTAAATTAGTTTTTTATGTAATATTGATATGTTTTTATTCAAAAGCTTCCTTTAATCACAATTCACTTGATTGGAAAGAAAATTGTAGGATTTTGCAAAGAAAAGAACAAAAATAAAGCAAAGTACAATTGGCACGCCCCAGCCCGTGTCGCGAAGCACGGCCATGTCTGGCACAAGGCAAGACAAACCAAGAGACAGAGAGATGCACGCCCCAAGCCGTGCCGAGGAATACGCCCGTGCGCGCTAGCCTTCCCAGGCCGTGCTGCGGAACACGCCCGTGCCTCATATGCCTCTGACTTCCAGAGAGATGCACGCCCCAGCCCGTGCTACCCCGCACGCCCGTGTGCGCTATCAACCAGACTTCCAGGAGACTGCACGGCCAGACAGCACGCCCGTGCGCGCTAGCTTGCCAGGCCATGCTGCGGAACATGGCCCGTGCCAGAGCCTCTAATCCTCCCAAGACTGGCACGCCCCAGGCCGTGCCAGGCAACACGCCCGTGCAGACCAAGAATTCTATATTTTGAGTCAAAAGTTGCCAACTAATTTCTACCATTTTCACAAGATGCTTTGGATGCTTTCTTCACATGCCAGTCAAAGTTCAACCATGTGCAATTGAGAAACCATAATTGAGAGCAATTCATGGCTTGATTTACAAACTTTTCCACCTCACAAAGTTGAACTTTACTCATTAAAACACAAGGCTTGTTCCCCCAAGAAGTCTATATAAGGAAGAGAAGGAGCCACTCCAAAGGCATCTAGCAATTCCATCTTTCCCACACTCTACATTAATTCTTTTATAGTTAGTTTTCATTTTCTTTTAAAATTAAGTATTCAAGAGTTGTGCAAGGTTTTCAAGGAAGCCATCCAAGCAATCCCTCTCTAGTTCTTATTTCTAACTCTTAATCTTGTTTATTTCTTTCATTATCTTTATTGATCATGGAATATTTATAAAGTATTGTTGAGTTTTATTTAAGTACTATGTGTAACTAAATTCTTATATTAGGGGTTTGATGTAGCTTAATCTCTTTTCCAATTTATGCAATTAGATTTATTTTTCCTTATTCAAGTTATGATTTATTAATGAACTTAATGCTTCTAGGCAGAATTTTCCCCTAGATTGGTTTATTTCAATTATCACTATCGGAAGAAGGATCTTTGATATGAAAAGGTTAATAAAACACATGAGAATAATAACTTGATGCGGATGCTATACGGTTTGACTCATGGGGGGTTTTCATAAGTTAATGACCTTAGGTTATGAATTCACAAAACAAACCATAAAACTTAATGATTTAACTCATGTTTGATTGCGCTATTGGAAGATAGGTAATTAGATCGGGTTAAAATAGCTAACAATACATCGGGAGAACTTGTTAGTGATTTTTGGGTTGTTTCCCCTACTTGAATAATTAAATTGATCAATGATCTAATGAAATAAATTGGATAGAGTTAAGTGAAATCAAAACCCCTAGTAGCTTTACTTCCTTGATTTCTTTTAATCAATTTTTGTTTACTTGACTCTTGTTTATTTTACATTTATACAACGAATCTCTTAATTATCGTTTAAATAATAACAAGATAACACAATTTTGGTACTTGGATTACAATCCCTGTGGATACGATACTCTACTCACTCTATATTACTTGTAGCGATTTCGTACACTTGCGAAATTAAGCTGTCACCTAGTTAATTAATAACTACGGTTTAATTGCCTTTATTTTGAACAGTCCGGCTTAAGTCCAATTAATCAATAATTGTGGCTAAAAAGCCTTAATCAATCACGTTTTGACAACAAATTGCCTACAATTAAATCAACCACATTTTGGCAACAAATTGCCCACGGTTCAATCAATTTTTGGCAAATAAATTGCCTATAAATTAGATTAACCACCTTTTAGCGACAAATCGCTTAAATCAGAAGCTTTGGCAAAATGCCTTGGAATTAATCAATCTTTTGGCTAAAAGCCTTCAAACA
Organism: Jatropha curcas; assembly: GCF_041381405.1. Lineage (NCBI taxonomy): Eukaryota > Viridiplantae > Streptophyta > Magnoliopsida > Malpighiales > Euphorbiaceae > Jatropha > Jatropha curcas. The sequence goes on from NC_143154.1 coordinate 20,815,998, forward strand.
ATCATTTTCGCGACAATCGCCTAAATCACATCAACTTTTGGCAAAAATTGCCTAAATCAATTCATTTTGGCTAAAAGCCTTAAATCAGTCATTTTGGCGACAAACGCCCGAATAATCACTTTTGGCAAACAAATTGCCTAAATCTTTTGGCTAAACGCCTTCCAATACCAATTTTTGGCAATAAATTGCCTAAATCAATCTTTTTGGCTAAAAGCCATTAAAATCAACATTTTTGGCATCAAATGCCTAAAAATCAAATCAATTCTTTGGCAAAATGCCTAAACAAAATACACGAAGCATTCACACACTCATGCATAAAGCATACCCATTCAAAGCCCTTCAAAGAAGGCCTATCAAACTACGTTGACTTTGATCTTCCATTCAAACGGAAGTACGTAGGCACGTTCGGGATTTAACCCCGAGTGGCAAGTCGAAATCACTTAAAATTGATCCAGATTACATTAATCACCTTGCAAAGCATTCATTCATTCGGTTAGTTCATCAGCATGACATAGTCTCGGGATCCACCTCGGGTTCGCAGACCATGCCTTAACATTGGGATAATTAATCTAGTAACTAGGTTAATTAAAATTGGAGTCACTTAGGGTTTTTTCCTAGTTTACCCTAAAATAATTAAACAAGGTGGCGACTCACACACTCACGTGCATTTCTTCCTTAGTCACATGCATTTGTATGCATTGATATGTGGGGAGGGGTTCACACTAAGCTGTAAAAACTCCTCTATCCTGGCTTCACATATGCAGATGGAACATACTTTTTCTTGAACTCTCTCAAGAAATCTACCTAACTCAGAACTGGTGGCTACACTCTGCTCCTAGGAACTGTCTTCCACCACTTATATGCATCTTCTTAGAGTAAAAAGACTGCATAATCATACTTTTGAGCATCATCACACTGGAGCTTTAAGAAAACCCTATCAATCCTCTCTAACCACTAATTAGCTATGATCGGGTCAGTGCTGCCTGAAAACTCTATGGCCCCATACTTAACTAACTTATTATATTATCTAACTAGTTGCTGCTGCTATAAGTTACCTGACATCTATCTCAATAAAGCAGCCATTTGCTGGGCTATAGGATCAGCAGCTGGGCCAACAGGGACATCAGAACCCTCGAGACCATCACGAATCTCTCCCTACCTCATATCAGACTGCTCTCAAGAAATACTTACTAGGTATACTACAAGGGACTTAAACTTTTCATCCTTTCATTTATATCTTGTAGAAAAGCAAATTTAGTTATCAAAATAAGTATAAAACTTCTTTTTGGTTCTTCCATCTGTTATAAAGAAATGGTTTTTCAGTAAGTTATTAGATAGATGAAACATAACTTCTATTAAGCTCAATAAAATAGTTGAGTCTATATAATTTTTTAAACATCAATTACATTAACAAAAGCATAAAGTGGTTTCATAACCCATAAGCCTATGGATGAATTAATTACATATTAGAGTCCTTTCGAAACATTAGATGCATACTTTTTATAAAATACAAACTTTTCAAATTTACACACTCATAACTTACATGTATCTGCTCAAATATATATGGTTGTTCTGTTAATATTTAATACATCATACATATTCCAAAAAGAAACCAAATATACAATAGATACATTAGTAGCATACTATCTACATTAAACAAAAACAATCCTCTCTTGTTTCCTTTTCCTTTCCTTTTCTAGTAATAGCACAAAATATTGCTTAGTGGTGTACTATTGTAAAACAAATACAATTTATCAAATCAATACTCTTTATAGGAAAATAATGAATCAATTATAAACTCTTTTCATAACTGTCACGACCCATTTCCATAGACCGGACCGGCATTAGGACCTGAGTGGGCTTAAGGCCCCCGAAGCCCGTAGTAAGCCTAACTTATTTAAATCTCACATTCTATGCATAATTATGGATTTAGGCCCATTAACTTATTTCACATATATATAAATCCAAAATACAGTTCACATATTTAATATGGACTTTTATTATTTATTTACAGTCCAACTGAAATACAATTGCAGAACTCTACCTTAACATTAACATCGTCATTTCTACCATTAACAGTCTTCTATAGTAAGTGTTTCAAATCCATAGGGCTTTCCTTTCTTCTATTACCTGGAAAAAAAATAGTAGGCAGGGGTGAGTGCCAAACTCAATGAGTAGGGTTAGATAACCCTCTCACCCCACACAATCACATAAATGCTAAAATATTTTAATTTGGTCACCCGTTTAGTTATATGATCATGCAATTTGTCACACAAATGGCAATACAACAGCAATCACAATTATTATCACCTTCATATAATCACATCACGTGGAAATTAGTTAGTGGCACCACCTGAAACCCCAACGAGCCGTCCTCACACATGGCTGGCCCTCTTATACATGTGCACCAGGGAGCCGATCCCCCATACGGCCAACTGGTCTAATCCTCACTGACCAGTCCTCTCATTGTTTTTCCATTCTCTCTTTTCTTTTCCATACCAACAGGAGGCAACCCGGTGGTCTCCATCCAATCTAGATCATCAAGTGCTCACAACAGGAGGCCACCCTGCGGGCTACAATCAAATCTAGATTATCAGGTGCGCAACAACAAGAAGCCATCTTGTGATTTTCCATATAATCCATATCATCAGGTGCACACGGGGGCGCCGATCTCCCATTTTCCCGGCCGACGAGCAAATATCATATCATATTCAGGATCCATATCACAGACCGTCCTCACAAACCCATGGTGGTCCACTTCATCCCAATTCCACACAAACAAGGCACAGTATATTCATAGCACAAGTAATCAAACAATTTTTAATGTCAACAAATAGTGCATCATAATATGGCAATTCAACAAAATAATGCATGATGACATTTAGCCGTGAATGCATGAATGCAGGCGGATGATACTAATTATCTAACACTACTCACAGTTCTTTATTGTCCTTCAGAGGACTATCTTTATTACTGTACGCTTTCAGCTTTTGTCTTCATATTCCAGAACCTTATAAGCATCTAAAATAATAAAAAAGTTCTAAATAAGAATTCTAATTTGAAAAATGTTTTCACATTCATTTATTAGTTTTTGGTTTCTAGTTACTTAACTAACTTGTCAAACTACACTGTACATATCTATATAGTGTTTTCTTATTTATTTATGTATTCTAATTTATACCTTTTCAATAAATATTCTAATTATAATACTAATAATAATAATAATAATAATAATAATAATAATCATTAAGAATACTATTCATTAAGTAGTATTTTATCATGAGACTAATAATAATAATAATACTAATAATAATACCAATTAAATTTCCCTTGATATGAACCTACAATCATATTTCTATAATACCATTAATTACCTGTTTATACCATAAATTATAATTCCTCCTATTTATATTTCTTAAGATTCCGTAAATTTGCTTATATAATTATCAGCTAGAATTCTTATTTCACAATCAATCTTATAACTAATATTCAAGAACTATATTTGACAATGTTCAAGTTAATTCACTTAAATACTCAATTAATTCGTTAATTATTTAGTTCGGGATTTATACCAAAAATCGCGATTTGAGTCTTAAGAGTGTACCGATCGATAATCAGATTTCATTTCCGTGATCCGCATGAAGAGGAGAGCATTCTGCCTCTTGAAGCCTCGCCGGAGTGTCGCTGAACCACCGCCGTCGCTGCTGTGCACGGTGGCCGGAAAAGTCAAATCTTCACCAAAATTGATAAACAATACATCATTTTATTCGTTTTAATGAGAGGATCACTAATATGTATTCAAATCAAAGTGGGTGTGAACTATTTGGCCGGAAATTGATCGAAAAGGTTCGGTGATACCCATTTTGGGTTTTCCGATTCCGGCTATTACTGTCGACGAGGAGGCCACCAAATGAAAGAGGAAGAAGAGAGGAGTCATTTGGTACTCACCTTGTGCCCTAGGCTTGCCTGAAACGGCGTGAATCGCCAGAGAAAGGTGTCACTACGGTGGCCAAAACTTCAAGCTCTTCCCCTTCAAAATAGACATAGTTTCAGTTCAAATCAAAGCCATAATCTTCTTCCTTGCATTGAGTAGATGTTTTTAGAGTATTCAATTGCCGGATTTGGTGGCCAAAGGACGGAGATCGAAGGAGAGGAGGAGGAGCAGTGCTGCTCCTTGCGCGCGCGAAGAAGAAGAGAAGAAGAGAGAAAAAGAAGAGAGGTGAGGTTGAGAGGCTTCTAGGCCATTTCGGTTCGATTCAAACCGGTTTGGTCGAACTCAACGATTTAGCTCGATTTTTGTTCGGCTTGCAGGTTTTTCATTTGGTTTTCAGATTATTCGTGTGGTTTTTGAAAAATCGCTTTGATTCCCGAGTTCGGTTTGATTTATTTTAATTATTTAGTTAGGTTAGAAAACATTCCCTTCATTTACTCAATAATAATAAAAATAGTAATAGTAATGATATTTGATTTTAGAATAATTAACTTATATATGTTTTTAATAGATTAATCGCTGGTGTTTCATATTATTTCTTGAAAATTTAACTGTTCTCAAATCAAAAATTTCCGCATATTCTCTTTTGGGCTTGGGCCCAATTCAAAAATTTGGGCTCGAATCGAGATTATATTACATTTGCAGCCCACGAGGTCAAAATTTGCGATTTTTGATTTAATAAAAATTCCAAAAGTTTTGAAAATAAAAATTCAGGGTATTACAATAACTATTTTTTAAAATTGGTTGTTAACCTAAACCAGTGTTTAGCTGGAAAATTTAGGATATTGTGTAAAACCAACCTTAAATAAGCTTCTGCTTTTAAAAACAATAATGAATCATAATTCATAAACCCACCATGTTAAAGAGAATAAGGAAAATAATACCATTTAAATCATAAATTCATAATGTAGTCTTTACAGCTTTTATAGAGTCAATTCCGAGGGCCATCAGTGTCTAATGTGCATATCTAGATTTGCTATCTACAACCTCAATCTGTAACATGATTTTAACAGAAGAGGGAGCAATCTACAACCTCAACATGGAGGGAGAATTTCATATCAATCATATATCATTCAGTGATGATATCCATATTCAGTCTATCATAATATCAACTTCAACAAATGAAGTGATATCTAGGGTAATAACTATGTCTATATTCAGCTGTAAGACTTTTAAACCATTCCATTCATGTAATAATATCAAAATCACAGTACGTAACATTTCATTTCACAAACACTTCTAAAACATTTAATCACAGCCACCCCTCATACTACAAGTATCAATTGGCTAAATCCTCCTCTTTCAAATTAGAAGAATTATAAAATTCATTTACATATGTCATTAGGTCGTATGATTTCAAAATAAGCTTTCTCCTCATACCAGGCATCAATTTTGTTCTGTTCACGGAAGACAAGGCAGAGAAGTCTATTTAGTGTGTTTCCTACCTATCGAACAAGACACGCCCTTGAAACATTTCTGTCTCCGCTTCTTCTCACATAGAAAAGCCTGCCCACAAAGACTTGGTTTCTAGTTTTAATGAAGGTCACACAATAGAAGACCTCAGGTGATTCATGGAAAAGATAAATAGTGTTCCAGTGTTCTGTTTGTGAAAGATAAGGGAAGACGGTGAGCGATTATGTGCTACAAGAGGTAGGTAGAATCTACTATTTGTGAAATATGCATCTGTTTTGCCTGTGTGTACGTTTCTGTTCTTGGCTTACTTCCGCTGCTTATACTTGTCTTCCCATCACCTTGATCCTTCTGGTAAAAGCTGAGTCAAATGTCTCTATAAAATATAATAAAATACATTCATCATCTGAAGTAATTAAAAGTGTTAATAACACACACACACACACACACACACACACACACATATATATATATATTTTTTTTTGGAGAAAGTTATTTATATCTTATATATGGAGAGTCCAATATGTCTGAATTTACAATGCCTTTAAGTAAGTGAGGCAAAGAAGCAAAAGTGAAAAAATAACAATTAACTGAGTACAATCTGCTGTAACGAGCTAGGAAATTAGCTGCTTGATTTCCTTCTCGATAGACATGGTTGAAAGAGACATTGGTTCCCGAGACTAGATTCTTGATCTGTTTGGCCATGCGAGGCTTACCTGCTGAATCAGAGGAGGTGATGGAGTCAATTGTAGATTTGGAGTCACTCTCGATGTTGAGGGGAAAGGCGTTTAATTGTTGGCTCCAACGGAGACTGAAAAATAAGGATTGGAGTTCAGCATCTTCAGAGTCACTTGCATGAATTGGGAAGCAATATGCAACAATGAGGCTACCCGAATGATCCCTGATTATGGCACCTCCCGCAGAAGAAGAAGGAGTGTAGGAAGCATCTACGTTGAGTTTATAATAGCCAAGTTGTGGCCTGACCCAAGATACCAACATAATTTTCAATTTTTTACCAAAGAATTCAGGCAGGTAGTCTTGAAATAAAGGGATGGATTTTGCAAAGTTTGATTCTGAGTGGGCAGCCCCCCATTTGTAGATCAGTGTACGAATCTGCTCCAGCAAGTTGGGAACATGAAAACCTCCTTCGCCCCAGGTGAGACAGCAATATGCTGACCAAATTGAGAAGAGAATTAGTTGGGAAATGTATCGCATGATTATACCTTTTGATGATTTGGGAGCATAGTGAAGCCACCATGAGATCAGTTCTCGTCGAAGGGAAGGAGCTATTAGTGCTTTAGAGAAGAAAGAGTCCCGAAAGAATCTCCAAACCAGCTGAATTTTCGAGCAGGTAAAGAAGACGTGGTTAGTTGATCCCTCAGCTGCACAGCAGAAGGGACAAAGTGAAGCAAGCTGAATTCCCATCCTTTGCAGACGAGATGGAAGAGGCACAGCTCCTTGCAAAATTTTCCATGTGAGGATTGAGATTTTGGCAGGGATGTTTGGATCCCAAATTGAGCGATAAGAGAGAGTGGCTGACTTTCTTGGTCTCACTAAATCATATGCTGATTTTAAACAGAAGTTCTCCCCGTTGTTGGCAAGCCAGCAAGGACTATCTCCTTCATTAGAAATTAACGTGCATGCTATTAGATGAACCTGACAAATTCTCTTCCAGGTGCATGAGTCTGTAGTTATAAACTGCATAAGTCCTTTTCTGTGGTATTTCTTCCTTAGCAACTTTGCCCAAGATGATGTGCCTTCACAATATCTCCACCACAGTTTAAGGGAATAAGCCGTTTGGAGAGAGGTCAGCGATCTTAGACCAAGACCGCCTTCTGCCACAGGGAAGCAAAATTTGTTATAGTTTAACCAATGATACCTGTGAGTAGCAGTGTTAGAAGACCAGAAGAAATCTACAAATTTTTTTTCAAGGATAGCAATAATACTTTTCGGTAGAGACATGGCTCCTAGCGTATGTATCGGGATAGAACTTAGGACATGTTTAATAAGGAGCAGTCTACCCCCAATGGAAAGAAACTTTTTTGTCCATCCGTTCAGTTTAGCATCGATTTTCTGAAGTAGATATGTACAATATTGGGCCCTGTTGATGCCTTTATATATGGGAGCCCCCAAGTACATAAGTGGAAGATCTTTACTTGTGATGGAAAGAATGGAACGGATTTTGTCCCTGTAGGCCGAGGAAACTTTTGAAGAACAAAAGAAGGAGCTTTTGCTAAGGTTAACCAGTTGTCTAGAGGCTCTTTGATAAAGCTGCAGAAATTTGTTAAATTGCTTAGCACTTTTAACATCGCCGTTAATAAATATGAGGAGATCATCTGCGAATGCAAGATGAGAAATAATATCACATCCTCTAGCTGTCTTGTAAGGAGCTATTTTCCCTTGACTTACCAGCTGATTGAGTCCCCTTGAAAATCCTTCTGAAGCCAAGATAAACAAGAGTGGAGAAAGTGGATCCCCCTGTTTAATTCCGCGAGTTGGGCGAAATGAGCCATAGTTTATGCCATTGATCAAGACTGAGAAGGTGGTAGATTTGAGATGAGACAGAATCAGGTTAACGAGCTTTTCAGAGAATCCAAATTTCAAGAGAACAGCCTCTAAGTATTTCCATGATAGACGATCAAATGCTTTCGCCATATCCAGTTTAATTGCAAGGTTATGCCCTCTAGTTTTTCTGTCGATATCATGGATGAGTTCATTGGCTATTAAAATTTGATCATGTATAGATCTATTCTTCATGAAGCCTGCTTGCTCTGTAGAGATTAGTTGACCAAGAAGTGGAGCAATACGGTTTGCTAGGATGCGTGTACATACCTTACTCAGGAAAGTAGCCAGACAAATTGGCCGAAACTGTCCAAAAGAGGAGGGATGATCGATCTTGGGAATGAGAATTATCGTGGCTTTGCTAAAGTTTTTAGGGATGGGAATGCCCAAGAAGAATTCTTGTACTGCACTGCACATGTCCCATTTCACAATATCCCAGCAAGAACGGAAGAAAAATCCATCAAATCCATCTGGTCCAGCTGCGCTGTTAGGATCGAGTTGCCATACAGCTTGCTTTATTTCTGGTTCTAGAGGTATAGTCTCCAAGGTCTGATTCTGAGAGGTTGTGATGGTTGACGGTATAAGGTTAATCAGGGGGGCCATGTCTTGATCGTCCTCGGCAGTAAATAATGAGTCAAAAAATTGAACAGCGTCCATGCCTATGTCCTTTGAATCCTGCAGCCATGTTCCATTAGCAGTTTGAATGGTAGAGATTCGTTGAAATTTCCTCTTCATTCGGACATAATTGTGGAAGAAAGTAGTGTTTGCATCCCCATCTTGTAACCATTTAATGTTGGCCTTCTGTCTCCAGAATGTCTCAGCTTGTTTGTGCCTTTTGAGAAGCATTGCTTCCTTTAGTTGCCATGAATTACAATTAGAAGGGGTGGGATTGGCTAAATATAGATTTTCAGCAGTAGCAGCTTCTTCTTCCAGTCGGGCCCTCTCATTGAAGACGTTTCGAAAGTGACTTTGGTTCCAGGATTGGATGGCCCGTTTCAGAGAGTGCAATTTCTTGAAGATGCCTTGCATACCGCCCCCATAAAAGTTGCTATTCCAGTTCTCTTTGACTATGGATAGGAATCGTTTATGAGTAAGCCACATATGCTAGAATCTGAAGGGCTTAGGGATTTTTTGATTAGTCTTTGAGCAATTTAATAAGAGAGGAGAATGATCAGACGAAGCCTTGCTCAGATGGCGAACATGAACATCAGAGAATAGATCAAAGAAGGAAACTGTTGCCATAATGCGATCTAATCTTTCCCAAACCCTGCCTGAAGATCGAATACCTGTCCAAGTGTATTTGCTGCCGTAGAAGGGGACATCCACTAGACCACAGTCATCTGAGCAAGAAATAAAATCTTGAATGCTATTGAAACAAGGAGCAGAGTTACCTTTGTATTCTGTAGGATTCTTGATGATATTAAAGTCTCCGCCAACAAGCCAGGGAAGAGAGTGTTGAGAAGAAAGGGTTCTCATAGCATCCCATAGAGAGTTCCTGTCAATTCTGCTATGAGGACCATAAATAGAAGTGAAAAGAAATCTAAAGCCCAAAGAGTGTGCTTCAACTTGGCACGACAGCAAGCTTCGACCACCACTAAAGTGAGTTAGAGAAACATATTGAGCTTTCCAGAATATCCATATTTTATTATCGTCTGAAGAGATAGCGTCACTAAATCCCAGATTGCAAGCATACCACAAATTTTTCTTGGCATTAACCATAGGTTCAATAATAGTTAATAAGTGAAAGTTAAAGTCTTTACAGAGACCTTGGAGTCTAGGAAGAGAAGAAAGCAGGCCCCTTGAATTCGAGATCATAATATTCATTTATCTGGGTTGGATGAGAAAGTAACTGATCGATTACCCCTGTAGGATGTTCTCAAGCTTCTGGAAGGTTGTTTTTTGAGTATTTTTTTTCGTTCCACCCGCACAAAGCCATCGTCTTCTTCTATATCGCTATTGTTCTGTCTCGCTACAGCTTTTAATTTGGCGTCAATTAATTTGCTGGTATTTTGCAGGTCATCTCGAGTGCAAGTGGTATCAGTGTCAGGTAGGTTCGAGTCAGAATTGTGCTGGATGCAATCATCATCAGAGTTGCGACCAGTGTCTAATTCTGAACCGCCCATGTCATTCAAAGCTTCCGAAGGGAAATGAGTATCCGAAGGTTGCTCGAATAAAGTTCGTGGGGCAACTGGTTGTTGATTAGATGAGTCTGTGACAATATCGACTAGTGCAGCAACTAGAGGTTGAGTGGGAAGTTCAGCAGAAGAGGATTCGAGTGTGTGGGAAGAGACCATAGCTGATGGTTCAGTGTTTTGTGTGGTAACTATGGTTTGATTGGGATGTTCAGCAGAGGGGATTTCGGATTTATGAGAAGAAACAATATCTGTGGTTGCATTTGTGGTTGCAGTGGTTTTAGGAATCCATTGTTGGGTAATTTTAGCCAAATTTTTAACATCAACAGAGGAAGCAGGGATTGACGAGGAAGAAATATGAGGGCAAGATGGATTATCGTGGCCAAACCTGCCGCACTTGGAGCAAAATAAGGGTAAACTTTCATAGCTAACTTGTTGGAAGAAGCCTAAATCACCATCATCAATCCACACTCTATTAGGTAATTCTTTAGATATATCCAGTTCAACGCAGACACGCGCTACTGAGGGTCTGGATAACGTGGCTGTCGCTGCATCTACCTTTAATGGTTTCCCAATTAAATTAGCTAGAGGAAAGAGAGCTGCTTTGTCAAAGAGATGTATAGGGAGGCCTTCAAATAAAATCCATATAGGGATTATTGAGCAATCTGTATTGGGACGAAAAGTCCGTGTCCATTTAGAAACTCTCATTGAAAAACCTTGAAAATACCAGATTTGTTTCAACCAGCATCTGTGGAAGTCTTCTTCTAGGTCAAATTTGATTAGAATATGAGAAGAGTCTAATAAACCTAGAGAGAATTCACCCTTAAAACCAATCTTTTCCATAAATTGTCGAAGGGCTTTCATGCTAGGACGGCTAGATTGGAAAATACCTACAAGAGCAAAACGAAATTGATTGGCCAGCTTCTGGGATTCAGCATTTGAGAAAGAAATCGAAGGAACCCCTTTGAATCGACTAGGTTGTTTCGATGTTAAGCAAGGATCGTGAGCGATGGCTGACATAAAGGATCTATCTATCTCAGTTTTCTCCTTGGTGTTTCGAACTGCAGATGCATATGTTGTCCGCTGAGCAGCCATTGGTTCTGTACAAGTGTGGTGGCTGTGAGCCTCCATCTCTCGTCAGTAACAGTGAATCGAGTTAAAGGACTGGGTGGCGCACCATCACCACAGCAAGGGTTGTGGTGACTATAGCCCAGGATCTGCGCCGATGAGGAGAGGAAGATAGAGAGGAAACGAGAGAGAGGAGTTGGAGAAGAGAAAAAAATATATATATATTTGCTTTACTTAATTGTGAATTGAGACTACACACACACACACATATATATATATATATATATATTATGATATAATATCTTATTCATCTGTTATAATTGCAAAGTTTTTTTTTTTTCTATCACCAGCGGCATAAACTTTTCCAACTCCCGAAAAAAAGCTAAAGATATCCACAAATAAACAAAGATAAAATATTACATGACTAATTCATATTCTTCATACGATCAATAATTAAGATATTTAAATGAGTTCCTTTATAGGAAGGATTATAAATCATTTTTAGATGAATTTTATACCTGTATTGAGAAAATAATTAGTTTTTATAACAAGGATTGCTTTGCCAAGTAAAAGAAGCGTAAGATCAAGTACCAGAAATTCAGAAATCATGTTTAAAGTAAGTAAAAGAAGCCTAATACTTTGAATGAGTGAAAAGCAAACTCTAATATTGATTAATGCTGGAAATGAAAACACTTTACCAAGTAAAAGAAGCGTAGGATTGGAGCAAATATCATAAATTCAAAAATCAAGTTTAAAGCAAGTAAAAGAAACCTAAGACTTTGAATGAGTGAAAAGTAAATCCTAATACTGATCAATAATAGAAATAAGAATAGTAGTCCATGCATGAAAGTATTTTTATTATTTTAAAATATAAATATTTGTATATATTTATTTATTTATCTCATCAAAGGGAATTTGCAATCTCTATTGCAGGAACCACATATATATAAGCGAATAGTAGGCACCAACTTCTTTTTGCAAACGTTGCAAGAAACGTAGCACCGTCTATATAAAGAATTAATATCCGCTATTTTTGCTCGAACAATGACAATGTGATCTTGTGAAAAAGAACTACCCAATACTAATAAACACGAGTATTTTGAAAAACTTTAACAGAAAATAATATGTGACTTTTACCTCAATGTTATCATCCTCATCCTTCTTAATTTCCTTTATTTGTTGGATTTTCTTCCTATTTACACGTATTTGTTCATCAAATGGCATTTAGCTTGATTCTTGACTTTCAAGAGATTCAATTTGAGATGGAATAGCTGAAAACTTGAAGATAAAGAAAATAGATGAATGAAATTGTCATTACATTATATGTTTTATATAATGTAAATAAAGCAACCTCAGCTATTAAAAATTACAAATAATCATAATTAGCATCGAAATTTTATATATGTAAATAAGCCTGAACTAAAGTGTTCAATTTGAAAGATTAAAAGATTATAAAATAAATATGTTATAAAAGCCTTGAAATTTTTTAACTATTGCAGAATTAACAATGATAATGAAAGGTCCTTGATCCTTCTTGTAAAAGCTGAGTCAAATGTCCCTGCAAATTTTCTCCATAAGGTAACTTTTGCTTTAATGAAATTACAAAGATATAATAAAATACATTTATCATTCGAAGTAATTAGAAGTGTTAATAATAGATATTATATTAGAGTAAAATAAAATCGAGTCCCTAAATTATGTTCAAATCAATGCTTACATCCTTTTACATTTGAGAAATAATTATGATTTTTCTAACTTATGATTTATCTCACTATCGGATTCTTCCATCCATAGAAAGTTCTTTCTATCCAAAAAATAAACATATTCCGCCCAAAAAGTTTTTCTAATTAACGGTGAAGAGTTTACTTTTTGGACAGAAGGACCTAATAGCGAGATAGAACCATAAATTAGGGACATTATAGTTATTTCTCAAATGTAAAGGGACTTAAGTGTTAATTTGAACATAATTTAGAGACTCAGTTATATTTTACCATTGTATTTTACCATTATATTTCTCATTTGTCATAATTGCAATGTTTTTTTTTCCATCACCAACGATTTGAACATTTTCAACTCCCGACAAAGAGCTGATGATATCAGCAAACGAACAAATATAAAAGTATTACATGACTAATTCATATTTTTCATATGATCAATAATTAAGATACTTAAACGGGTTCCTTTGGATATATCTGATAGAACTCTATTGTCATTGATTCTTAAATCAATGATATCCGGAGCAATAAACTGGAATCTATGTCTTGGATTGTTCATCATTCCCTCTTCAATTCGTTTTATTATAGTAATTTGGAGGAAAATAATCTTGTACTAAGGAGAGGTTGATATAGACATGTAGTTTTAACCACTTTGATATTTTTTATTGCAAATATGCATCCTTCATCTAGCAAATGCCTAAACTTAGAGAAATTCGTAAGTAGATTCAATCTACCACGTCAGCTATAGATCCACCCAATTAAATAAATCCACATCAATAATTTGCTATTTTCTAGCCCCACATTAATAATTCCTAAACAAATGCAACTACGTTTTCTATTTCTAACCAAATGGGAAACGTAAAAAAATTATAAGGAAATAAGCTAGAAAAAAAAAAAAAGCAATTGGTTGATGTAAATTTATTTTATTAGATAGGTCTATAGCTGATGTGGTAGACTAAGTCTACTTAAGAATTTCTCCTAAACTTGATTACTTTTCGGATTGTTTCATAAATCATCTTCCCCGGCAATTAAATACAATAAAACAAAATTAGAAATTAAGAAAAAACAAACAAATCATTAGATTAATTTTGATAATTAAAAAGAGATTATATATCTGTTGATTAATGAGAATCATGTCCAAGCTTATTAAATCATCATTACTTTTGAGGCTCAATGACTCCCAAATCCTACCAATCCTAACTCTAATTGCCTAATCATCTCTTATGTAATTCAGCTGATGAAGTAAAGTGTATTCGATTTTTTTTAATAAAGAAGTAGAAGAATGAATGAAATAGTAAACTGATTGTAAATAATAGGTTTTTTGTATGAAATTTATTCAACATATGGATCTTTCGATAGATAGATATCGTTAGATAATTAGATAATAATCTTTTAGAAAAGGGATTAAAATACTTATTATCTATATGCATTTATTAAATGTTTAAAAAGATAAAAAATGTTTTTAGATATGGATAAAAACTTATATATATGCATATAGATAAATCAAGGAATTACCAATATATAGATAATTTTAAATTAATTATATATTAATTTTATAAAAGGAGCTTAAATTATACGATTATATAAATAGATAGATAGATAAATCACTAAATTATCCAATATATAGACAATTTATAATTAAGTTTATCAAAGGAGCTGAAATTATCCAATTATATACGTGTAGAAATAAATGAACGAATTATCCAATATCTATGGATAATTTAAAATCAATTTTAAAAGGAGCTAAATTTATCAAGTTATATACGTATAGAGATAATATAAATCAACAAACTATCCAATATATAGATAATTTTAAATCAATCATCTAGTTATTTAATAATTTCTATATATCTATTATTTATTTATTGTTATATAGATTTTGAATATATATATATATAAATAAGAAAAAGAATAACATTTTATTTTAATAGAAAAATATAGTCTTTTGCTTTAAGAATGTTATAATTATATAGTTATTTAATAATCTTTATAAATAAATTAATTTTCTATTAATATTATTAAATAGATAGATAAATCAATGAATCATCTAATATATAAACAATTTAAAATCAAAATTTAAAAAAAAAGCTGAAATTATCCAACTATATATTCTATAGAGATAAATCAATGATTTATACAATGTATAGATAATTTTAAATTAATTTTATAAAAGGAGTTGAAATTGTCTAATAATATGAAAAATCAACGAATTGTTCAATCTACATATAATTTTAAATAATTTTATAATTATATAGTTATTTAATAATATGTATAAATCTAATATTTTTCTACTAATATTAGATAAATAGAATGCATATATAGACTGTTAGCAAGACAGATTAGGCACAAAATCAGGAGATAATTAGGCAAAAAATATATTTAATTAATTGTAATAATTGTATAGATTCTTACCATGTATAGACTAGATAATATCCTATAATATAGGTGATTTGTACACAGAAAGTAAGAATGAATAACAAGTTTTTTCTATCTAATACGGTATCAGAGCAAAGTTTCGATTCTGAAAAACCAAATCAGCTCATCACCTATCAAAACCTTACCAAACAGCAATGAACAACCCAGAAACGTCAGAAATTCCCACAATGTCGGAAACCTCTCAAAGCTCCGATGACCTGTCAAAACAGATAGCCACAATTATTAGAAACAGCATCAATCCAACCCAAACTCAATCACAGATAGACAATATCAATTTAACACTGAATATCAAACTGAATGAACAGAATTATCCTCTTTGGGTTAGGCTAATAAGGGTAGCCATCGGAGGACATGGACGGACATCCCACATCACCGGGAATCCACCACCCCCAACAATCGATGATCTAACCTATTACAATTGGGAGCAGCACGACTTAAATGTTTTTTCATGGATTATACAAAACATTGAGCCTGATTTGATCAACAACTTTGCTGAGTATCCAACAGCAAAAGAGTTATGGGATGCTCTTATTGTCACATACGGCAGTGGAAGCGACGCACTCCAAATATTTGACCTACACACAAAAGCAAACCGGCAGCAACAAGGTACTTTGACACTTGAAAAATTTTACAGTGTAATGCAGGGGTTTTGGAGAGAAATAGATCGATGGCAGCCAAACCCCATGACGGCTGCCACTAACACAGCTACCTTTGCCCGACTGGGACAGGAGACTTGTCTCTTCCAATTTCTAGTTGGCCTTGATGCTCGTTATGATGTTGTTAAATGAGATATTCTAAAAGAAGAACCCTTACCCGCAGTAGAAGCCACTTATGCTACTGTCTGGTGAGAGGCGGCCAGATCGAGCATTCTGAACGGGGCAAAGGAGAGTGACGGCGATTTATCATCATCGGGTATAGGAGCTGGATTTGCGACAAAGGGACACGGATCTAGTGGTCCGGCATTAAGAGGGCAGAAATCACGATTAGAACAGGCCAGAAAACCAGTGAGCTCATCCTCTCGAGAACGGATTGACAAATCAAAACTGTATTGCACACACTGTAGGATGCAAAAGCACACCAAGGAGACATGTTTCAAGCTTGTCGGCTACCCGGAGTGGTGGGAAGACAACCACAAACACCCAATCGGAAATAAATCCACCAACGGTAAGGCTGCTGCCGCTGTGGGCATCTCGGAGGTCACCAACAGCAGCAGAGGCAGCTCTGAGGTAAGAACCGGTAACGAAGGTAACGGCCAGCAGGGGTTTGTGGCAGTCGGTGTAGGGGCAACAGCCACCGCCCTGAACCAGATGGCGCAAAGAGGTAACGGGTTTGAGAATTTCTCAAACCATTTATTTATCAACCCAAATGATATTGGTAATTTACAGATTGATCCTTATTTTTTCGTGGAAAACAGAACAGTCTTTGGGACTTGAGAAACAAAGAAACGGGCCCTCAAATTTCTAAAAAATTAAACTTTGACCCCCAGAATATTCCCAAAGCCCAAAAACCACCCAAGGCCTTTACAGTGAATCACAATATGGAAAAAAATGACTGATTGGATACTCGATTGTGCTGCAATGAATACTATGACCCATGACCCAAACGATATAATTAAACCGTCCTTATCCCAGAAAACTCATATCCAGACTGCGAATGGGGGTTTGTCAGTGGTCAAAGGAGCAGGGTCCATTGAAATTTCTCCAAAACTAAAATTATCCAATTGTCTCTGTGTTCCACCATTGTCTTGTAAACTACTGTCTGTTAGTCATGTTACTAATGAACTCAATTGTGTGGTCTTACTATACCCGAATTTTTGTCTTTTGCAGGACATTCATACGCAGGAGTGTAACATCCCTTCCCGGTCCACCCGTTAACCCGAATGAATCGAGTCGAGACGCTACAATCTGGTTGACTCTATGTCCTGTCATGCTGATATCATAATGTATGCTGAATAATATATCATGTTGTTGCTTTCTACAGTAGTAAAATATAGATATGTACTTAATATTTACAAGACATTATACTAGTTTCCATAATGAAATGGGCCCAACTGTGTGCCCTGTACATGCCATGATAGGGATAGACAAAATCAAAATATCAAAATGAGTAGCTACCCTGAAGACTGGGTCTTCCAAAGATGAACTGCAGCAGTTGTAAGATAAATCTTTACGGTCCAGTCCCAAAACCTACGAGTTAAACAAGTAACTCGCTGAGCAATAAAACTTAGTGGATATCTCAACATATAAAGAAACAGGTAAGCACACACATATGTATAAATAAACATGTAAACACACATATATGTATAACGAAACACGTAAACACACATATATGTATAACGAAACATGTAAGCACACATATCATGATACTTCCATTATTGTACTTGCAGTGCATTATACTGTATGATTATGCAATTGTAGTCAATAAAACTGTATGGCTCCATATTGGTTATAGTGAAACCAAAGTGATAAGAGGAACTGTATGAAACTGGATGAATACTGTATGACTGGGCTGCTATGGCCCATATATAATCATATCCACTCAACGGCCTGCAGCCGGAGTTCCAAACTGTATGGGGCGCAGATCTGCTATCCTATGTCGCGACATAGCCTTATCTACGTGGTTTCTACCTAACCTCAATGGAACATATTATCGGTATGTCAATAGTATGAAACAAAAGCATATTAACTGCTTCATAATTTCATAAACCATACTGCTTACTTGTATGCTGATAGCCTCGCAAAGCGGGCAACTTTGTGTTATGTTAGTTTCACATCATTTGCATGATTGCATTTTGTTTTTATACATTTGCTCGTGTTGTCTTTTTGTTTTAAAATGATGGTAGGAATACAGTTTGAGCAAAGGAATACAATTGCATAGAAAAAGAGGTCCAAAAGTGCATCAGAACACAAGTCGCGAGTGCGACATGAAAATTCGCGAGCGCGAGAAGCACACAAGAGAGTCAGAGAGCTTATAGGCACAAATCGCGAGCGCGACATGAAATTCGCGAGTGCAAGAAGCACACAAGAGAGTCAAAGAGTTTACAGGCACAATTCAAGAGCGCGACCATGAAATTCGTGTGCGCGAGTCGTGTTTTCCAGCCTGCACAGTGTGTACTATTTTGGTCATATCTCTCAATTTATAACTCCGATTTAGGTGATTCAAAAACTCATGGACAGCTAACACATAGAGGAACAAATAATGCTTCTATACCACTTCCTAATTCCATCATTAAATAGGGTCAAAATCAAAGTGAAATTACTGGTAAATTTTCCAGCAAACTTGTTTCAATATGAACTCAATATCTACTTCATTTATTCATTTCATCCTATGCTTTCTCACCATTTCCAGTGCTCTTACTCAACATTAAGCAACATATCTTCTCATTATCAACACACGACACAAATTCTCATGTAAGGAAAGTGTTAAATTAAAAGAGATATCAAACCTTCACTTCAAAAGCTTGAAATCATCTTCTTAGCTTCCTTTTTCTTCTACCTTTGAGCTCACCTCTCCTATCCATAAGAACTCTTATGAATAATCTAAAATATCACTAAATTAGAGGTTGAATAAAATAAAGCTTTAAGAAATTCTACTTACTTGGATAGAATAGAGTTTGAATTTAATGCTTAACTACCATTACAATGGATGGAGAAAGGAAGGTGGAAGAGTAAAGTAGATGAAGGAGATGAAGATAAAGATGAAGAAGGGAAAGTGAAATGGAAATCTCAGGTAGGCTCCAAAATATCATTGATTGTATGTGTAAAATTACCAAATGGTACCTCAATTGTCAATAGGTTACAACTTAATACCTAAGCTTTATATTTTAGTGCAAGTAAGTCCTAATCCCAACTTTGATCTTTTTGTTTCATTCAAGTAAGTCCACTTCTTATCATTAGTATAATAAATCCCATTCTACCCCACTCTGGACTCTAATGGCTCGAACCGGGTTTTTGGTACAGCTCGACTCAACTCAACTCTATGCAACGACTCGACTCAGTAGGATGTCACAGTTCTCCCCTCCTAAATAAAAAACTTCGTCCCAAACTTTACCTATTGTGAACAAATGCGGATACTGTTGTCACATGGTTTCTTCAGATTCCCAAGTTGCTTCTTCTGTTTTGTGATTCCTCCAAAGAACTTTTATCAATGCTATTTTCTTGTTCCGCAATTCTTTAATTTCTCTGGCTAGGATCTGGACTGGTTCTTCTTCATAAGTGAGATCCGGCTGAATTTCAATCTCTTCTGCTGATAACACGTGTGATGGTTCTGATCTGTATTTCCTTAACATTGATACGTGAAAGACATTATGAATCCGATCTAAGGTTGAAGGTAATGCTAGGCGATAGGCTAATGGTCCTACACGTTCAACAATCTCGTATGGACCAATGAACCTAGGACTAAGCTTACCCTTTCGTCCAAACCTTAGGATCTTTTTCCACGGTGAAACTTTTAGAAATACTTTATCACCAACCATATACTCAATGTCCTTTCTCTTTAAATCAGGATAGCACTTCTATCGATCACTTGCTTCTTTCAGCCATTTTCTGATGATTTCCACTTTCTCTTCTATTTCTCTAACCAAATCTGGACCCAAAATCTTCTTCTCACTAAGTTCTGTCCAACACACAGGTGTCCTGCATCGTGTGTCATACAATGCTTCATATGGTGCCATCTTCATGCTATATTGATAGCTGTTGTTGTAGGCAAATTCCATGAGATGTACATATCTATCCCAGTTGCCTTCAAATTCTATAACAAATGATCTCATCATGTCTTCCAGGATTTGAATTGCTCTCTCTGATTGGCCATCTGTCTGAGGATGAAATGCAGTGCTGAAATGCAATTTCGTTCCTAATGCTTCCTGCAGTTTACCCCAAAACTTCGATGTAAACCTTGGATCACGATCAAATATAATGGATGATGGAACTCCATGTAGTCGAACTATTTCTCTAACATAAATTTCTGCTAACTTGTCCAGAGAATAATCCATCCTGATTGGTAGAAAGTGCACAGACTTCGTTAATCTGTTTACAATTACCCATACTGCATCATGCTTACACTGCGTCTGAGGTAATCTAGTAACAAAATCCATCGTGATCTGATCCCATTTCCATGTTGGCACTATTATTGGATGAAACAACCCAGCTGGCAGTTGATGTCTGCTTTTACTTGTTGACATGTCAGACATTTTATTGCAAAATTTCCAATGTCTTTCTTCAAGCCCGGCCACCAATAACCCTTCTTCAAATCTTGATACATCTTAGTACTGCCTGGATGTATTGTATATGGACTATTGTGAGCTTCATGCAGAATCATCTGTTTGATCTCCCCTGTCTGTGGTACAACAACTCTGTCTTCATAAAACAATACTCCATTGTTATCCAATCTGAATTTCCCACCATGGTCTTCCTGTACTTGTTTAACCCATAGTGCTATTTTCATATCTTTCTTCTATGCTTCTACAACGTCCTGAACCTAAGATGGTTGTACTTACATCTGTACTAGAATAACTCCCTGCTGTTGTAACTTCATGCTGATTCTCATTGCTCTCAAAGCAAACAATGATTTCCAACTAAGGGCATCAGCTACCACATTAGCTTTGCCCGGATGGTAATTAATGACATAATCATAATTAGCCAGAATCTGCATCCACTTCCGTTGTCTTGAATTCAAGTCTTTCTGTGTCAGTAAGTACTTTAAACTCTGATGATCTGTGTAAACGTAACACTTTTCACCATATAGATAATGCCGCCATATTTTGAATGCTAGAATAATGGCTGCCAATTCTAAAGCATGGGTTGGATAATTCAATTCATGTGGCTTCAAATGTCTGGAGACATAAGCTACCACTTTCCTATCTTGCATGAGTACACATCCTAACCCAGTATGAGAGGCATCACTGTAAATCTCAAAGTCTTTACCTGACACTGGCTGGGTCAACACTGGTGCTTCAGTCAACTTTTTCTTCAAAGTGTCAAAACTCTGCTAACACCTATCATCCCATTGGAATACAATCGCTTTCTTCAATAATCTTGTTAAAGGTGATGCAATGATGGAGAATCCCTTTACGAACCTTCTGTAATTGCCGGCTAAACCCAGAAAACTTCGGACTTCTGTGACATTCTTGGGTGGTCTCCAATCAACAATAGCTTCAATCTTCTTAGGATCCACTCTAATACCCTCCGATGACACCACATGTCCTAAGAAAGAAACTTCTTCCAGCCAAAACTCACACTTACTGAGCCTGGCATACAGCTGTTTATCCCTCAGTGTCTGAAGTACAATCTGCAAATGTTTATCATGTTCTATCCTGTCTCTGGAGTAGACCAAAATGTCATTTATAAACAACACCACGAACTGATCCAGATATGAATGAAACACGCGGTTCATGAGATCCATGAAAACCGCCGGTGCATTTGTGAGACCGAATGGCATTATTAAAAATTCATAGTGACCATATCGGGTCCTGAATGCAGTCTTAGCAATATCTTCTTCCTTTATACGCAACTGATGGTATCCCGACCTGAGGTCGATCTTAGAAAACATGCCTGCACCCTTTAGCTGATCAAACAAATCATCGATTTGAGGCAATGGATACTTATTCTTGATTGTCATTTTGTTCAGTTGTCTGTAGTCAATGCACAATCTGAGTGATCCATCTTTCTTCTTTACAAATAATATCGGTGCTCCCTAAGGCGATACACTGGGTCTGATAAAGCCATTGTCCAATAACTCCTGCAGCTGAATCTTTAACTCTTTTATCTCTGTTGGTGCTATTCTGTAAGGTGCAATTGATACTGGTGTTGCTCCAGGATAGACATCTATGGTAAACTCCACTTCCCTCCTTGGTGGTAACCCTGGTAACTCTTCTGGAAATACGTCTGGATAATCACACACTGTTGGTATGTCTTGCACTTTTGACTTTTCTTTCTCTGTTTGTAATGCACATACCAAGTATG
Source organism: Jatropha curcas (assembly GCF_041381405.1). Classification (NCBI taxonomy): domain Eukaryota; kingdom Viridiplantae; phylum Streptophyta; class Magnoliopsida; order Malpighiales; family Euphorbiaceae; genus Jatropha; species Jatropha curcas. Next base: position 20,838,271 of record NC_143154.1, read on the forward strand.
CTTCATAACCCTTCTGAATTAACCTCTTTGCTGCCATGGCTGATATCACATTACCCAGAAAATCTCATCACTTCCCAACTACTGTAATCTCTTCCCCTGCTGTTGTATATAATGTCACCCTTTTCCTTGCACAATCAATTATAGCCTGATGTCTGGATAGCCAATCCATACCCAGAATAACATCAAATTCTCTAAATGACAACTCCATAAGATCTCCTGGAAACTCCTTTCCATGAATAACAACTGGACAACCTTTGACCACTGTATGGGTTTTTACTACATCTCCTAATGGATTAGTAACCAATATACCCTGACTCACATATGCAACTGCTAACCCTTTAACCCAAGGTTTAGGTACGCTAATGTATGAACGTGATGATCCAGGATTAATTAAAGCATAAACTATATGATCACATAAAGAAAACTCACTAACTATTACATCTGGAGCTTCTCCATCTTCCCTGGCTCGCATAGCATAGACCCTGGCTGGAACTCTAGTCTCAGATCTATCCACAGTCTCTGATTGTTGTCTCTGCCCTCCGAAGGTCTCACCTCTACCTCTGCCTGCTATGAACTGTGCAGGAACTTTTGCCCTCTTAGGACAGTCCTCCTTCTGATGGTCTGATGCTCCGCATATCCAGCATTTACCAGTCACCATCCAACAATCTCCATCATGTTGTCTGCCACAAGGTTCACAAGGTGGAAAAGTATAACCGGCTGACTCTGTACCTCTACCGGTACCTCTACCAGTTCCTCTGCCAGAACCTCGACTACCACCGGCAGAACTAGCCACAACTGATACCGCTGGCGCGTTAGCGCCCCTAGCTGTGCCTTGGCTAAAGGGAGGCCTAGAACCAGCTGAAATACTAGCACTCCTGAATCTCTTGCTCTCCGACTGATATGTACTGGGTGCACTCTGAGTCTGGTCTCTCTTCTACTGAGACCGCTGGCGTCTGGTATGCTAACTGGCCTGAATTCGCTCTATATCCTGAGCTGCCTCTACCAAAGCTGAGAACTCTCTGAATCGGGAAGCTACCACTCCCATCTGAATCTCATCGTTCAGGCCTTCCTGGAACTTTTTACACCTCTCTGCCTCTGTAGCCACTATCCGGTCACCATACCTGCTAAGTCTGGTGAATTCTCTTTCATATTCTGCAACTGACATTCTGTTCTGCCTAAGGTATAAGAATTCCTTCCTTCTAGCATCAAGGTAAGCCTCTGTGATGAACTTTTTCTTGAATTCATCAAAAAAGAATTGCCAGGTACGCTGCTCTGCTGAACAATATGCCACCATGTGCAGGCCTCATCTATCAGCAATGACGTAGCACAAATCAACTTGTCCTCTGGTGTACACTGTAACTGCTCCAGGACTCTCAAAGTACCATCTAACCAATACTCAGCTATTTCTGGACTGTCATCCTTGCTAGCTCTGAATTCTTTCGCACCGTATTTTCTAATCTTTTCTAGTGGGGGCTTTCTTTCTCTGTCTACTACTACTGGTGCCTGAGGTATCACCCCTGCAATCTATCTAAAAGTATCCGCAAGTTGTTTTAACAGCACCTCCTGACCTGGTGCTACTGGAGCCTCACCCTCCACTGCTCTGGAGGTGTGTGACTCACTCTCACCTTCCTATGACATCCTCCTAAAAGAAGAACAATTGCTTAGTTCATTAGGGTAGACATGGCATGTACACTGACATATACATTCAAGCCCGGGGAAACTAAACCGGGCTCTGATACCAAAATTTGTAACATCCCTTCCCGGTCCACCCATTAACCCGAATGAACCGAGTCGAGATGCTACAATTTGGTTGACTCTATGTCCTGTCATGCTGATATCATAATGTATGCTGAATAATAGATCATGTTGTTGCTTTCCACATTAGTAAAATATAGATATGTACTTAATATTTACAAGACATTATACTAGTTTCCAAAATGAAATGGGCCCAACTGTGTGCCCTGTACATGCCATGATAGGGATAGACAGAATCAAAATATCAAAATGAGTAGCTACCCTGAATACTGGGTCTTCCAAAGATGAACTGCAGCAGTTGTAAGATAACTCTCTACGGTCTAGTCCCAAAACCTACGAGTTAAACAAGTAACTCGCTGAGTAATAAAACTCAGTGGATATCTTAACATATAAAGAAATAGGTAAGCACACACAGATGTATAAATAAACATGTAATCACACATATATGTATAACGAAACATAAAAGCACACATATCATGATACTTCCATTATTGTACTTGCAGTCCATTATACTGTATGATTATGCAATTTGTAGTCAATAAAACTGTATGGCTCCATAAGGTTATAGTGAAACCAAAGTGATAAGAGGAACTATATGAAACTGGATGAATACTGTATGACTGGGCTGCTATGGCCCATATATAATCATATCCACTCAACGGCCTGTAGCCAGAGTTCCAAACTGTATGGGGCGCAGATCTGCTATCCTACGTCGCAATATAGCCTTATCTATGTGGTTTCTACCTAACCTCAATGGAGCATATTATCGGTATGTCAATAGTATGAAACAAAAGCATATTAACTGCTTCATAAATTCATAAACCATACTGCTTACCTGTATGCTGATAGCCTCGCAAAGCGGGCAACTTTGTGTTATGTTAGTTTCACATCATTTGCATGATTGCATTTTATTTTTATACATTTGCTCGTGTTGTCTTTTTATTTTAAAATGATTGTAGGAATACAATTTGAGCAAAGGAATACAATTGCATAGAAAAAGAGGTCCAAAAGAGTATCAGAACACAAGTCGCGAGCGCGAAATGAAAATTTGCGAGCGTGAGAAGCACACAAGAGAGTCAGAGAGGTTACAGGCACAAATCGCGAGCGCAACATGAAATTCGCGAGTGCGAGAAGCACACAACAGAGTCAGAGAGTTTACAGGCACAATTCGCGAGCGCGACCATGAAATTCGTGAGCACGAGTCGTGTTTTCCATCCTGCACAGTGTGTACTATTTTGGTCATATCTCTCAATTTATAACTCCGATTTAGGTGATTCAAAAACTCATGGACAGAAACACATAAAGGAACAAATAACTCTTCTATACCACTTTCTAATTCCATCACTAAATAGGGTCAAAATCAAGGTGAAATTACTGGTAAATTTTCCAGCAAACCTGTTTCAGTATGAACTCAATATCTACTTCATTTATTCATTTCATCCCATGCTTTCTCACCATTTCCAGTCCTCTTACTCAACATTAAGCAACATATCTTCTCATTATCAACACACCACACAAGTTCTCATGCAAGGAAAGTGTTAAATTAAAAGAGATATCAAACCTTCACTTCAAAAGCTTGAAATCTTCTTCTTAGCTTCCTTTTTCTTCTACCTTTGAGCTCACCTCTCCTATACATAAGAACTCTTATGAATAATCTAAAATATCACTAAATTAGAGGTTGAATAAAATAGAGCTTCAAGAAATTCTACTTACTTGGATAGAATAGAGGTTGAATTTAATGCTTAACTACCATTACAATGGATGGAGAAAGGAAGGTGGAAGAGTAAAGTAGATGAAGGAGATGAAGATAAAGATGAAGAAGGGAGAGTGAAATGGAAATCTTGGGTAGGCTCCAAAATATCATTGATTGTATGTGTAAAATTACCAAATGGTACCTCAATTGTCAATAGGTTACAACTTAATACTTAAGCTTTATATTTTAGTGCAAGTAAGTCCTGATCCTTATACTTTGATCTTTTTGTTTCATTCAAGTAAGTCCACTTCTTGTCATTAGTATAATAAATCCCATTCTACCCCACTCTAGACTCTAATGGCTCGAACCGGGTTTTTAGTACAGCCCGACTCAACTCAACTCTATGCAACGACTCGACTCAGTAGGATGTCACAAGGAGATAATTGGGCATGGCACTAAGCACGATAGTCTATACTATGTTAAAGAGGTGGCTCACCAAGGAACTACCATGCTAACTCGCGGGACAGTTGACGGACAGATTTGGTTATGGCATCGTCGTTTAGGTCACCCATCCTCTAGTTATCTTCAGCTTTTATTTCATGCATTATTTAAAAATATTGATCCTCATATTCCTTGTGAGATATGTATTTTTGCAAAAAGTCATCGTGTGTCGTTTCGCCCAAGTAATACTCGGGTCAACTCTTTGTTTTCTTTAGTACATTCAGATGTGTGGGGTCCTGCCCCACATTCCAATAATAGTCGATTTCAATATTTTGTGCTATTTATTGATGATTGACTCGTATGACTTGGGTCTATCTCTTAAAACATAAGTCTGAAGTGTCGGATAAGTTTGTTGATTTTTACAATATGGTTCAAACCCATTTTAATCGTAAAATTCAGATTCTAATATCAAATAATGGTGGCGAATACATCAACCAGACCATGAAAACTTTTTTCTGAAAGAATGGGTTAATTTATCAAACCACTTGCCCAAAAACCCCCCAACAAAATGGTGTTGCAGAACATAAGAACCGTATGATCCTAGAAATGACACGAGCCTTGATGCTTGAATCAAAAGTCCCTAAAACTTTTTGGCCTGAGGTTGTTACAACCGCCACTTATCTTCTCAATCGCTTGCCCACTAAAATCCTTAATCTAAGTACACCCCTTCAAACCCTAGCCACACATACAGATATTCCCTCTCCTTTGACCCTACCACCATGCATTTTTAGATGCTCTGTTTTTGTCCACATTTCGAAGACAAAACGCTCAAAATTAGATCCTTGTGCCATCAAATGTGTTTTTGTAGGTTATGATGTTAATCAAAAAGGGTATCGATGTTATAATCCTATCACTCATCACATCTATGTCACCATGGATTGTGATTTCATAGAGCCTAAGTTTTACTATTCTAGCCAACCTAATGATCAGGGGGAGAATAATAGCAGTGACCACCTAGGTTGGTTACATGGTTTTGCCTTGCTAGATACTGTCCCAGATACTATCCCAAAAGAGCAAGTAAGTAGGACCACCGAGCTAACTTTTGATAATATAGGACAGACCAATGAGCCGGATGCACTGACCAGTGATGCTCCTCTGTCTGATGTCCAACAAGAGGTAAATGATCCACAAACTCAAATAGAATCTGAACATATTTCCACTATGAGTGATTCTGATCATGACAACTTAGTTTCTGAGATAGCAGCTGAAGAGACAGGGGGATACGTTCTACCACCTAGAAGTAATCGAGGTGTGCCTCTGAAACGGTATTCACCAGAACATATTCCTCGAGCATCAAGGTACCCAATGGGAAATATGGTCAGGGAAAGTCTCTCCAAAGTGGCAAGAGTGTTCACTACAACACTTTATACAGAATAAATCCCGAGAACAGTACAAGAGGCCCAGCAAAAAAGGGAGTGGCGACTGGCAATGGAGGTGGAAATGGATGCGCTTGAAAAAAATGGAACTTGGGGAAAGTGTCAGCTTCCTCTAAGAAAACGTCCGGTGGGCTACAAATGGGTCTTTACGATAAAACACAAGGCTGATGGAATAGTGGAGAGGTATAAGGCTCGATTGGTAGCAAAAGGATATACACAGAAGAAATGGAATTGATTACTCAGAGACTTTTTCACCAGTGGCTAAGATTGATACAATCAAAGTTCTATTTTTTTAGCGGCTAATCAGGATTGGCCGCTACACCAATTTGATGTGAAGAACGCATTCCTTCATAGTGATCTAAAGGAGGAAGTGTACATGGAGCCCCCACTAGGATTTATGGATAATTTTCAGGAAAATGAAGTATGTCATCTGAAGAAAGCATTATATGGGCTAAAACAATCTCCACAGGCTTGGTTCGAAAGGTTCACAATGGCCATGAAGCGATATGGGTACAAACAAAGCAACTCAGATCATACATTGTTTCTCAAGAAACGGGGAAATCTTATAACCTGCCTGATAATATACGTGGATGACATGATCATAACTGGAAGTTACATAGAAGAGATTATGCAGCTTAGGAGAAATCTATTCACAGAATTTGAGATGAAAGATCTAGGAGGACTGAAGTACTTCCTCGGCATTGAAGTGTTGAGATCAAATAAAGGAGTGTTTATTTCTCAGAAAAAGTACGCCCTGGACTTATTAGCTGAAACAGGCTTAGAGGATTGTAAGCCTATGGATACTCCAATAATAGTGAACCATGGTCTTCAGATAGTAGAGGAAGCGGAGTTGGCTGATCGAGAGAGATATCAGCATTTAGTTGGAAAGGTAATTTATCTTTCACATAATAGACTAGATATAGCCTATGTGGTAGGAGTTGTGAGTCAATTCATGCATAGACTACAAATGGATCATATGGAAGCAGTATTAAGAAATATACGATATTTGAAGGGAACACCGGGAAGGGGAATTTTGTTCAAACGAAATGGCCACCTAAACATTAAAGGCTATACTGATGCAGATTGGGCAGGAAACCCTATTGACAGAAGATCAACTTCATGGTATTTTACCTTAGTCGAAGGAAATTTGGTGACTTGGAGAAGCAAGAAGCAGAAGGTTGAGGCTTTGTCTAGTGCCGAAGCAGAATTTCAGGGAATTGCAAAAGGACTAGCTGAGATATTATGGATTAAGAAATTGATGACTGAAATAGGGTTCCCACCCCGACTTCCGTGCCAGTTAAAATGTGATAATAAGGCAGCAATAAGCATCTCTGAAAATCCGGTACAACATGATAGAACCAAGCACGTTGAGGTGGACAGACATTTTATTAAGGAAAAGGTTGAAGGAGGTATAATTGATCTCCCTTTTATTAGATCAGAGGATTAGCTAGCAGATATTTTAACAAAAGCAGTAACTAGACGGACATTCAACTCAGTATTATACAAGTTGGGTATTGGTGATCCTACTACTCAACTTGAGGGGGAGTGTTAGCAAGACAGATTAGGCACAAAATTAGGAGATAATTAGGCAGAAAATATATTTCATTAATTGTAATAATTGTATAGATTCTTACCATGTATAGACTAGATAATATCCTATAATAAAGGTGACTTGTATACAGAAAGTAAGAATGAATAACAAGTTTTTTCTATCTAATATAGATTAGTTTTTATTTTATATTAAAATAAGTTTGAAACAAATAAATTTATCCAATTAAATTATAAAATAAATGAGGGAAAAATTTTAAGAGGGATGTAGTTTTGGAAAAAAAAAAGTCATAAATTATATTGCTAAATTTAATTATCGAATATGATTTTTGAAAGAAGATAGTATAAAACATAATGCGATTGATTATAAATTTATTTTTATAAAGTAAATATAAATTAATCTGTGGTAAAAAATTATCTAATTATAGAAATAAATAACGAGAGAACACCAAGAGAAGGTAATTTTTCGGCCTTGATTAAACTATTGCTATTTTGAACATTTAATGACTCAAAATTAGCGACTAAAACAACAGCAAAATGAAATATAAATTGATTCCTTGTGAAAACATTGCATGAATCGTTATAAAAAAAACGTTGATTTGTGACCGAGAAATCGGTTGCTACATTTGAGAAATCGGTCGCTAACACTATTCAACGACCAAATTGCGACGGATAACAGTCGGTCATAAAAAGTACTCGTTGCAATTTCTTTTGCGACTAAATTACTTACGGGTCTCAAATTAGCGACTAATCTGTCAGTCACAAATTAGCAACTGATTTATCGATCGCAATCTATGGAAATGCAATCACTAATTTGCATCGTGTTTTCCAGTTGAAAGCTTGTCGCAAAGTGGTCGCAAAATCATCGATCACAAATATCAAAAGTCAGTCGCAAAGCAATCACAAAATCTGAAATTTATTGGTTTGTGATCAGTCACAAATTTGAATTTAACGGTTATACTACGGTCATTGTTCAGTCGCACATTTGAATTTATTGGTTTGTGATCGTGCCACTATAGATAGAACTGAATGATTCTTGCATCCAGGTCACAATTCATTGTTAGCTGCACTTAGCATGTCAAATAATTTTTGTATTGCATAGTTTGGCGATTCCTCCATATTGTCCTAATGGAATTCTGCTCTAGCCGCATCGATTACCATACTCAAATAACAAAGGCTGACTTTCCGATGTTACAGAAACAGAGTGGCCTGACCCACTAGAAACTCGAGGTTCACCATGATGTATCCATTCGTAATAATTTTCCAAACCCATTTTTGCATAAATGAAATTTAATTGTATCGATATCTAAGAAGGCTCTATTTTGACACTTCTTGATAGGTGTTATTCTTATAGTATTTTTAATATAGTTTTTATTACAATTTTTGTATTTTTAATTACTTTAATTAGTTTTCATATAGTTTTATTTATGTTTTTCAATAAAACTTCCTTGAATCATATTTCACTTGATATTGAGGAATTGTGTAAGATTATAGGAAACCAGCCAAAAATGTAAGAGAAGATCAATTGTCAAAGACTTCCAACAAATAGCACCCCATCGAGCACCCCCATGGCGTGCTATCCAGCACCCCCGTGCTACTTGTAGAGTTCAACTTGGGCCAAAATTTCATATTAAGCTCGTGCTGCCCACATGGAGATATTGTGGGACGTACCTTATTAAAGCTGAAGTCAAATTTAGATGCTGGGAGAGTCCTAATTGAGAAGAAATACAAAGGCTAAATAGTTTCCTATCTCTAAAAGATTACTTACTCAATAGAGATTCACTTTCTTAAACGAACATGAAGATATTCTAGAAATTTTATATAAAGAGAGAGACTAGCCATGATCGGGGGTCGAAACCATCATTGTATATTTCATCTCTTGTTCTATTATTTTTTAAATTATTTTCTCTCTCTTTAAGACTTCAAGTATTCAAGTTGGTGTCAAGATTCAAGGAAGCTGCTCAAGCCAATCGTTGACTAGTTTTTAATTCTAAACTCTCTTCTTGTTTTATTTTCAATATTCATGTTGAATATGAGAATATTTCAAAGTTTAATTGAATTGTATTTAATTACTTTGTCGAACTAAATTCATATACTAGGGATTTGATGTAGCTTAATTTTGATTCCAATTTATAATATTATATTCATTTTTCCTTGTTCATGATTTAATTTATTATTGAACTTAATGCTTTCAGGCAGAGTTTCTCCTCTGGATTGATTTATTTCATTAATCAATATCAGCATAAGGGTTTTTAATAAGAAAAGGTAATAAATTACATGAGAATAATAACTTGATGCGGAAGCTTTATGGGTTGACTCATGAGGTGTTTTCATAAGTTAACGATCTTAAGTTATGAATTCACAAACAAACCATAAAACTTAATAATTTAATTCATGTTTGATTGCGCTTATTGGAAGATAGGTAATTAGACCAGGTCAAAATAGTTAACAATACATTGGGAAAGCTTGTTAGTGATTTTAGGGTTATTTCCCCTACTTGAACAATGTTGCGTCTCTTTTGAGTTCCCGTAAGTATACGGATCGCAAAGTAGTAATAAAAGATCGATCCCACGAAAAACGGGTTGAGTCCACTTGCTACTTTATTCTTAATGATGTGTTTACAGAAATAAATACAGAAGTGATTATTTTCTATTTATGCTAAGGATAATGTTTAATTAAATTAAAAGACAAGTGTACAGTCAAATACTTAGTATAATTAATCACAAAGACAAGTGTGTAGTAAAATACTTAGAATAATTAATCATGCACAGGGTTTTCTCTTTTCTATTCAAAAGCTTGTAATATACAATAAAGAATTCTTTAATTACATATGGTATAATATAATTCAACTTTTCAGTATAGAATTATACTTTCTATTATATGTATTTCTACATATAACAAAATCCCTATCTTGTTGACTATTAAACCTAATTCTTATTCTTTGATTATTTCAATAAGACAGTTTTAACTTCAACAGAAATAAGTGAAATATTCATATGCAAATTCAATTCAATGAATTAAATCTCTTTGATCTTTACTAAACTATTTCCTTCTGAGAATATAATCTAGTAACTTTGATTAAACAAAGACCAAAAGATAACTTAAAGAATTTTTATTGAATACTACCAATTAAATATTGTTGCTTTGCATAGAAGAGTTATGAAGAACAACATACAATAAGTCTATAAAACAAGAGAAAGAATGAATCTAACTCAAGCCTCCGGAGGGCGTCACACCTCGAGGAACTTCTTGGTGTTTCTTGGCACAATCAATAACAAGTGACTTTCGTCAATCTTGCTCTAAGTACTACTAACACACTTCTCCTAATACAATCTAAGTGTTTTGTGAATCTAACTCTGAATAAGAATTAATTCTGTATCTCTCTGTCTCTTTTTCTTGCTTCACTTTGATTGCTATTTATAAAGGAGGAGAGTGATGGTGGTGTTGGTAGTGATTGGTTGGCCAAGAGGTGCTTGAGGTGACTTCTCTTGGGAGGAGTCCCGACCCTTGCATGGAAAGATATGATTCTCTGATGAAAAGCTAGTCCCGACCCTTGTATTTCGCTGGCAAGCTTTCTGCCTCTCAAAGATACTTTCTTGCGCCCGTGCAGATGGAAGGTGCGCTCGCGTCTTCTGGTACAATTGCTTCTGACACTCAGATCTGCTTGTCGCGCTCGCGTATGTGAATGTTGCGCTCGCGACTAGCTTTTCTGGGTGTAGGTTGCGCGCGCAACTTCTAGGAGCGCTCGCGATGTGGGCGTTTTTCTTTGTTGCGAATTTGCTTGGCGGCACGAAGGCTGGATCAAGGAATTCTCTCATCTTTTTAACTTGTTTTGGCCCTATTTTTATATAGAACAAGTCTTTGCTCCAACTTTGTTTCTGCAATTCACTTTGAAACAAAACAACACGAACAAACGTAAAATGTACAAAAACAATCATGCATTCATGCAATTTATATTGAAATAACACAACAAGATTTGCCCGCTTTGCGAGGCTATCAATTCCCCCACACTTAGCTCTTTGCATGTCCCTAAGCAAAATATTTATCCTTCTTTTTGAACTTCATGTTGATCATGTTTGTTTTTATTTGTTGATTTAGACTTCTTAAGTAATCTACCAAAGATAATAGATTTATATATTTTATGAACCAAGTAGTGTAAATGAATATGACATGTAAAAATTTCAAAAATAGCAAACAAAAATCTAAAGTATAAGAAATCTAGCCATTTAAGAAATGAGATAGGCAATCCTCCATCCTTAAAATGCAAAGAATAGGAAGTACTTTAGATAGCATACATGTATTGTTTCTTATCTCAAGGCATTTTTAGGTAGTCTTATTTTTATCTCACTAAGTGGTTGCATTTTATGCTCCATACCACCTTTTTTTTTTTTTTTGTTTTTTTTAACTTTTGTGGTTGCATTTTATGCTCCATACCACATATTTCTTTTGCTTATCATTTTTCTTCTAGGTATGTAGGAATGTAAATGATAAGTGGTTGCATTTTATGCTCCATACCACTTTTATTTTTAAAACGGATTTTCCGTTATTCCCCCATCTTATATTTTTCTCTCTTGAACATACCTTCATCCTTTATTGACTTGAAACACACAAGTATTTAATTTTCATTTGCTTCCTATTCTTCATTCAAGGTAGGATTTAAGCTTTTCTAAAACATAAGATAATGTCTAGATAATTAACTAAAGATTAATTTGTGCTATTTGAAAAGTTTAAAATGTCATATGTAAAATATCAATACTTAAGTTCATATAAGCATTCAATCTCTCTAACCATGGTATATTATTCAAGACTTCTATTTCAACAAGCAAAATACAAACAAATCAACATGTAGAGACTAAAACATTGAACTAAGGCAAAGAAGTTGACTTTTTTAATTGTCACCTTTTTTTTTTTTTTTTAAATTGAGATAATAAAAGATAATGAAAGATAATGAAATGCAAGTCTCCCCCATACTTAAAAGACACAATGTCCTCATTGTGGGAGGAGAAATGCAAAGAAAACAAAACACATGCAAGAACACTCAAACAATACTAAAAATAAAAAATAAAAAGCAAAATTAAAGGAAAATAGAAAAACCTTAGGCCTCCGGAGAATCTGGAGGCGATGGAGTGAAGGTGATATTTTGATGGTGGAAATATTTCATCCACTTCCGTTCCATCCGTTCGTGGTTTTTCTGGATTGTATGCAGTTTTTGTCCCATGTCAAGAACAGTAACCTGTAAGGTTTCCTGCGATTGCTGTAAAGCTTCCACTTTACCCAACACTTGCTTCCATCCGGCTACTTCATCTTCTTCTTCTTCCGCATGAGAAGATGATGTGACCGGTGCTTTGCCCTTCCGCTGTCTTTGTGTTTGTGCATCAAAGGTTCCTTCATTACGATCGCTTTGCCCGACTCTTGTTTCCCATGGCTTCCAATGATAAAGAACTGTGCTGCCAGTTTTTACTTCTTCAACCAAACCTATCTTTTTCAAGAATGTGCCATCCATATACCTAAGAGTGTCTGTTGGTTGGGGCTGATAAGGTGGAATCGGCATTCGAGCAATATATGCCAAGATAGGCGCCAAACTACCCACTCCTAAAGTAACTTTGCCTTGATGACGAGAGGCGTTGTATATTGTATCAAGTATTATTCCTGCAACGTCCACTCGTTTTCCCTGCAAAATACAGTCCAACACAAACAAGTCTCTTGTTTGGACTTTGGAGGCTTCCACCCGTCCAAACAAGGCATAACACAAACACTTCTGCAGGTATAAAATACTCTCATCTTTTATCCATTTATTTCCAGCATTTCGGGGAGTAAAAGTTGATTGTCCCGTTAGTATTTCCCAAACGGAAGATGCATTCCATCCTTTCAGTTTAGGAGCACATCCACTTTTGGGGAATCCTAACCATTCATGCATTTTACCATATCCCACAGTTAATTCTTCTCCATCCACTCTAAATTTGATGGCCATTTCATTATCATCCACCCAATCAATAGTAGTCAATAACTCTAAACTTAATTTAGCATTTTCAGGGATTTGTAATTGACTAAATATTTCAAAATTTAGAGTTTTCAAATATTCCTGCACTTTCTCCAAAATGCCAGTAGTCTGTAAAAAGGGTTGGTCAAGAAGATACATACCTGTGAAAGTGCACTTGGCAAGACGTGTGTAGCGTTCCCCTTCCTCCATAGTATATATGGGGAAAGGAGCCTTATATCTGGTGGCCAAATCCTTTCGTGCTGGTGCAGAGGAGGAAGATCCTTCCTTGTTCTTCCTGGCTTTTTGTTTGAATGGCATGGTGTGAGTGTGGATGGAGATATTGTCGTTCAAGATACTCAGAAAAGAGGGTTGCTGGGAATTGGTTTTGTAGTGACAGAGTTTGGGGGTTTGTAAAGAAAGGAATTGAATTTCTTATATAGAGGAATTTAGGGAAGGATAGGGTTGAGTAGTTAATGGGGAAGTTGAAAAAGGAAGAGTTTTGATTGGATTTGAAAGGTTACTTACAGTTTTTTTTTAAATAATTAAATAATACATTATAATAAACAAAGTATATTAAGTAGTTAATGAAATTTATTCATACCTATGAAATGGATTTAAAATGTTACCTGTGGTGGATCCTCAATCCTATTACCCAAATAAAGCTTACACCGTTGTCCATTTACCACGAATGTAGAACCATTAGATAGATTCTTCAATTCTAATGCTCTATGTTCTGCAACTTTGATTACCTCAAATGGTCCACTCCATCTGGACTTCAGTTTTCTAGGAAATAGGCGTAGTCTTGAATTGAACAATAACACTTGGTCTCCTTCCTTAAATGATTTGATTCGAATTTGATTATCATGCCATTTCTTAGTTCTTTCCTTGTATAACTTGGCATTTTCATATGCTAATAATCTGATCTTATCAAGTTCATTTAACTGAAGTTTCCTTTTGTAACCAGCCTTGCTTAAATCAAAATTTAAAGACTTTATTGCCCAATATGCTTTATATTCCAATTCTAGGGGTAGGTGACATGCCTTACCATAAATTAGACGATATGGAGACATCCCAATTGGTGTCTTAAATGCCGTTCTATAGGCCTAGAGTGCATCATCGAGTTTAAGCGACCAATCCTTTCGTGATGAATTGACAGTTTTTTCCAAAATCCACTTAAGCTCTCGGTTTGAAATTTCCAATTGACCACAAGTTTGTGGATGATATGGGGTAGATACCTTGTGATGTACTCCATATTTCCTCAAAAGGCTTTCAAACGATCTATTTAAAAAGTGCGTACCTCCGTCACTTATGATTGCTCTTGGAACCCCAAATCTGGTAAATAATGCTTTTAAGAATTTGACCACTGTATTGGCATTGTTTGTGGCACAAGCTTGTGCTTCCACCCACTTGGAAACATAGTCAACAGCTACTAAGATATAACTCACCTTGTGAAATAGGGAATGGTCCCATGAAGTCGATTCCCCATACATCAAATATCTCTACCTCGAGTATGTTGGATAAAGGCATTTCATCTTTTCGACTTATGTTGCCAACCCGTTGACACCTGTCACAATGAGAGACAAATATACGAGCATCGTGGAATAAAGTGGGCCAATAAAAGCCACTTTCCAAAACCTTTGAAGCAGTTCTATTTGCTCCATGATGCCCTCCATATGGACTAGAATGACAATGCATAAGTATATCTTGTATTTCTGTTTCCCCTACACATCTTCTCATCATACCGTCCATACATATCTTAAACAAGAATGGTTCATCCCATAAGAAATTTTTAGCATCTGCATAGAACTTCTTCTTTCGTGCATAAGTCATATCTGGAGGTATGATGTTAGAAGCTAGAAAATTTGCAATGTCAGCATACCAAGGTGTGTGAACATGTTGTACTAACATTAAATTCTCATCTGGAAAATTTTCATTTATAATTGTAGTTTCTCCTATTGGTCCTTCTTCATTTTCTAGACGTGATAAATGATCTGCAACTAAATTTTCAGAACCCTTTTTGTCTCTAATTTCAATGTCAAATTCTTGCAATAATAATACCCATCGAATAAGACGTGGTTTTGCATCTTTTTTATCAAACAGGTATTTCAATGCAGAATGATCAGTATAGATTATGACTTTTGCTCCTAACAAGTATGATCTGAATTTATCACATGCATACACCACAGCCAACATTTCCTTCTCAGTAGTTGTATAATTCATTTGAGTACTAGTTAGAACATGGCTAGCATAGTATATCACATGCAACTTTTTCTCATGTCTTTGGCCTAATACACAACCAACAGCAACATCACTAGCATCACACATTATTTCAAATGGTAATCCCCAATTGGGTTTTGCTATAACAGGTGCACTTACTAATGCCTTCTTTAAAGTTTTAAAAGCCTCTAAACATTCTGGAGAAAAATCAAAAGATGCATCTTTAACAAGTAAGTTAGTTAGAGGTTTAGCAATGATAGAAAAATTTTTTTATAAATCTTCTATAAAATCCTGCATGGCCTAGAAAAGATCTTATACCTTTAACCGCAGTAGGAGGAGGTAATTTTTCTATAGCTTCTATCTTTTCCCTATCTGTCTGGATTCCTTCCTTACTTATTTTGTGCCCTAAAACAATGCCCTCATCAACCATAAAGTGGCATTTCTCCCAATTCAAAACCAAGTTAGCACTTTCACATCTTGATAATACAAGATCTAGATTTTTCAAACAACCTTCAAATGAATCACCATACACAGAAAAGTCATCCATAAAGACATCCATAATTTCTTCTATGTAGTCATTAAAAATCGCGGTCATGCACCGTTGAAATGTTGCAGGTGCATTGCATAATCCAAAAGGCATGCGTCTATACGCAAATGTACCAAATGGACAAGTAAATGTGGTTTTCTCTTGGTCATTCGGAAAGATATAAATCTGAAAATATCCCGAATATCCATCAAGAAAACAATAGAAAGCATGACCATCAATTCTTTCTAACATTTGATCTATGAATGGTAATGGAAAATGATCTTTTCTGGTGGCTGAATTAAGTTTTCTATAATCAATACATACCCTCCAACCTGTAGTGGTCCTAGTAGGAATTAGTTCACCATTTTCATTTTTTACTACAGTCATTCCTCCCTTTTTAGGTACACATTGAATTGGACTAACCCATTGGCTATCCGAAATTGGGTATATTATTCCTGCATCTAGTAACTTGATAATTTCTTTCTTCACTACTTCTTTCATACTAGGATTAAGTCTCCTTTGTCTTTCTGCCTTAGGTATATGTCCATCCTCAAGATTGATGTAATGCATGACTCGATTTGGACTTATCCCCTTAAGGTCAGAAATTTGCCATCCTATACTCTTAATCCTATTTCTAACAATTTTTAATAAATCATTCTCTTGATCTACAGTTAATTTGTTAGAAATAATTATAGGAAGTGTGTGATCTTTACCTAAGAAAGCATATCGCAAATGACTTGGTAACTCTTTAAGGTCTTCTATTGGTGGAACTTCAATTGATGGTGGTAAAGGTTCATGCTCCCTAAGTAACATTTCAGGTCTTAAATTTATAAACTCCTCTTCTTCAATATTGACATTTTCTTCTTCAAATTTTTCATTACCTTCCAAGGTAAATATTTCTTGTATGCATGCATCAACTATGTCAATTCTCATGCAATTTCCCTCATCCATAGGATATTTCATAGCTTTATCTATATGAAACTCAATGACATCATCACCTATCCTAAGGACTAATTTTCCTTCTGAAACATCAATTAATGCTCTCCCTGTGTTCATAAATGGTCTTCCTAAAATAAGAGGGCAATTTTTATCATAAACAAAGTCAAGTATGACGAAATCAGTTGGAAAAATAAATTTGTCAACCTTAACAAGTACATCTTCAATGATACCATAGGGTCTTTTAATAGTTTGGTCAGCAAGTTGTAAAACCATATTAGTTCTTTTAACTTCATCCTCTAGTCCCAATTTCTTAAAGAGAGATAATGGCATCAAATTAATACTTGCTCCTAAATCACATAGACATCTAGGAAAATCTACTTTACCTAATTTGCATGGTATAGTGAAACTCCCTGGATCTTTGAGTTTAGTAGGTAACTTACTTGAGATTATGGAGCTACAATCCTCAGTTAGAGTGACTGTCGACACATCTTCCCAACTCCGTTTCTTTGAGATCAAATCTTTAAGGAACTTACAGTAGTTTGGAATTTGTGTGATAGCTTCCATGAGCGACATGTTGATATGCAAATTTTTCAGTTTATCAATAAAATTTAAGAACTGCTTATCTTGCTCCTGCTTCTTGAGCCTTTGCAGAAAAGGGGGCCTAGATTGATATGTTTTATCATTGTCCTTCCCCTTATTCTTTCCTGTTTCTTGTCCTCTTGATCCTGCACTATTTACTTCAATGCTCGGTTCACAAACCGGCTCCACAGTTGCATTATTCAAAACATTAACATCAGTACCCGAAGGAACTATTTTATCTACTATTTTTCCACTTCGTAAGGCAATGGCACTTACATTCTCCCTAGGATTCTTTTCTGTATTACTAGGAAGATTTCCCACTTCACGTGATGAAATGCCACTTGCAAGCTGCCCTACTTGTACCTCCAAATTATGTATGGATGATGAATGATTTTTGAATAACTTGTCAAACTTTGATTCTAACCATTTAAAACTATCATCTTGACTACTCATCTTTTGGTTGAATCCCTCTAGAAATTTATCAAGCTTATTAGTCAATTGTCCCAGCCTATCTTGAGATTGACTAACCTGATTGCCCCTTTCCTGATTATCATGATTTCTCCAAAAGGAATTATGATAATTACGATTTTTAGTATTATAAGTATGTGAGTATGGACCACGAACTTGTCCTTGGACATAATTCACTTGCTCCTCCATACCCGGATGCTTATAATTACATTCATTTGACACATGCCCATTTTGACCGCAATTGTCACAAATAAGAGGTGTTGATTTACTTATGTTTAAGTTATCAATTTTATAAGACAAAGCAGAAATCTGTGCTTGCATCATAGTTAAAGGATCTAATTCATGCACTTTCTTTACTGAATTCTTTGAAGAAGATGAAGACTCATTATTAGTAGAAGAATGACTTACCTGAGCCCTTTCAGTTGGCCATATGCTATTATTGTTGGCCATCTCTTCTAGTAGCTCAATTGCATCATTAGTAGTCTTCTTCATTAATGATCCTCCTGCCATGGCATCTATAGTTCCTCTTGTAGAAGGTGTCACCCCATTGTAGAAGGTTTGAATCAATATATTTTGGGGAAGGCCATGGTGTGGGCAAACTCGTTGGAGCTCTTTATAGCAATCCCATGCCTCATATAGGGGCTCATTTTCATGCTGGGTAAATGAGGTTATTTCTTTGATAAGCCTAGCGGTTTTTGCTAGTGGGAAATACTTTGATAGGAAGGCTTGGGCTAGTTCTTCCCAAGTAGTGATAGAGTTTGGTGGTAATGAATTCAACCAAGCTTTTGCCTTGTCTTTCAATGTGAAAGGACATAGACGTAACTTGATGGCATCTGCTGGTACCGAATTCATCTTGAATGTATCACAGATTTCAAGAAAACTGGCTACATGTGAGTTAGGATCCTCATTTGGTAATCCGTAGAACTGAACACTATTTTGGAGCATTTGTAATAAAGCCGGTTTAATCTCAAACTGGTTAGCATTTACCGGTGGACGTACTACTCCCTTTTGTGAACCATTTAAACTTGGAGTCACAAAGTCCATCAACCTCTGTGGCGGATTTCCATCACCCATGATTCTTGAATTTCTTCTTTTCTTCTTCTTTTTTCGTTGTGAAAGAAATTGTTCAATCTCAGGTTGATAATCCTCCAATTCACTGTTTGAAGATCTGGTACTTGGCATATGAGTTATGTAAACTGTGTGTTCCTGCAAAATTTTGAATCAACTATAAGTATGTATCTTAATTAAAATAAACTGCAAATCACATATAAGAATATTTCGTTAAATGACAGAACACCGTTCCCCGGCAACGGCGCCAAAAACTTGTTGCATCTCTTTTGAGTTCCCGCAAGTATACGGATCGCAACGTAGTAATAAAAGATCGATCCCACGAAGAACGGGTTGAGTCCACTTGCTACTTTATTCTTAATGATGTGTTTACAGAAATAAATACAGAAGTGATTATTTTCTATTTATGCTAAGGATAATGTTTAATTAAATTAAAAGACAAGTGTACAGTCAAATACTTAGTATAATTAATCATAAAGACAAGTGTGTAGTAAAATACTTAGAATAATTAATCATGCACAGGGTTTTCTCTTTTCTATTCAAAAGCTTGTAATATACAATAAAGAATTCTTTAATTACTTATGGTATAATATAATTCAACTTTTCAGTATAGAATTATACTTTCTATTATATGTATTTCTACATATAACAAAATCCCTATCTTGTTGAATATTAAACCTAATTCTTATTCTTTGATTATTTCAATAAGACAGTTTTAACTTCAACAGAAATAAGTGAAATATTCATATGCAAATTCAATTCAATGAATTAAATCTCTTTGATCTTTACTAAACTATTTCCTTCTGAGAATATAATCTAGTAACTTTGATTAAACAAAGACCAAAAGATAACTTAAAGAATTTTTATTGAATACTACCAATTAAATATTGTTGCTTTGCATAGAAGAGTTATGAAGAACAACATACAATAAGTCTATAAAACAAGAGAAAGAATGAATCTAACTCAAGCCTCCGGAGGGCGTCACACCTCGAGGAACTTCTTGGTGTTTCTTGGCACAATCAATAACAAGTGACTTTCGTCAATCTTGCTCTAAGTACTACTAACACACTTCTCCTAATACAATCTAAGTGTTTTGTGAATCTAACTCTGAATAAGAATTAATTCTGTATCTCTCTGTCTCTTTTTCTTGCTTCACTTTGATTGCTATTTATAAAGGAGGAGAGTGATGGTGGTGTTGGTAGTGATTGGTTGGCCAAGAGGTGCTTGAGGTGACTTCTCTTGGGAGGAGTCCCGACCCTTGCATGGAAAGATATGATTCTCTGATGAAAAGGCAGCAATCACGTCTCCTGGAAATCTCGACTCGCGCTCGCGCTGGTGAAGGTCGCGCTCGCGACTTATGCTCCAAATGCTTCTGCCTCTCAAGAGTTCTGTTCGCGCTCGCGCATATGGAAGGCGCGCTCGCGTATTTCGCTGGCAAGCTTTCTGCCTCTCAAAGGTGCTTTCTTGCTCCCGTGCAGATGGAAGGCGCGCTCGCGTCTTCTGGTCCAATTGCTTCTGACACTCAGATCTGCTTGTCGCGCTCGCGTATGTGAATGTTGCGCTCGCGACTAGCTTTTCTGGGTGTAGGTTGCGCGCACTACTTCTGGTAGCGCTCGCGATGTGGGTGTTTTTCTTTGTTGCGAATTTGCTTGGCGGCGCGAAGGCTGGATCAAGGAATTCTCTCATCTTTTTAACTTGTTTTGGCCCTATTTTTATATAGAACAAGTCTTTGCTCCAACTTTGTTTCTGCAATTCACTTTGAAACAAAACAACACGAACAAATGTAAAATGTACAAAAACAATCATGCATTCATGCAATTTATATTGAAATAACACAACAAGATTTGCCCGCTTTGCGAGGCTATCAAACAATTAAAATTAATTATCAAACTAATAGAATAAATCAGATAGAATTAAGTGAAGTCAAAATCCCTAGTAGCTTTTAATCCTTGATTTCTTTTCAACAATTACTTGCTTGAGTTCTTTTTAATCACTTTATTTTATTTCTTTTATTTTTAGTATTATTCTCCTTATTGTCATTTAAATAATAGTAGGTTAAAACAATTTTGGTACTTGACATACAATCCTCGTAGGAACGATATTCTACTCACTCTTTATTACTTGTTTGCGATTTCGTGCACTTGCGAAAAAGCCTATCACTTCTTATGATTATATAGACACCTCAACTTACTACCATCCATACAATTGGGATTACCAACTGCAAATTGTATAAACGATTCCAATCCTTGCAAGAATTCTTTTCTTAATATTCCATTGACCTCGTACCTCTGGTACATCCAATCTCAATTAGTCTGCATTTTTTAACTAATGAACACTTTGTTTATAAAGGATAAATTATGTAATTGCATTAGTCCTAAATCATCCTTTAAACATACCAGAAGTCATGTTCCATTTACATTTGATATGAACCTAGCACATTCAGAAATGTCTCTACTCAGTAGTCAATACGAAACAACTTCTTACACAATGCACTAGCTGGAATTTCAACAACATCTCCCCATAGTTCTCCAAATGCACATTGTGGCTTGATTAATTCCACAATAGCATCCGAAGAACACAATAAGGAGATACAACAGAAATTAAAGATAATTGCATATGTATAAGATTGTCGTTTCATTCTCTGACTACCGACAGACGTTTCCAAACTATCCTACTTGGACAATTCATGTATTCTCTTCCATATGGATGAGAAATACACTGAACGTGCAACTAAGGTTAACTATATATACATAAACTTACTATAATATCAGTAAATGTATAATTCCTGAAGGTTTTTAAAAAATTTTGGGCAGCATTTTGGCATAAAAAAATCAAATCTCAAATCAAAACACACAACATAAACACTTCTATATCATCCAACAACATTCTCCAAAGTCAAAATGGCTACTACTAGGCCTCTAACTCAAAACACATCATTCATGTGATTTCCACTCAAATGAAAAACACAAATCAACATAAAGTAACTACAAAAAAATCAATTTTCAAAGTAAATGCATAAAAATTAACAGTAAATGCATTGATTTATTTAGTTTTCACAAAAACTAAACCATAAAATTTATAAAAATAATACAATAACTCAAATTCTATTGTCGATTATTTTGTGATTATTCAAAGCATATTTAATTTGCAAGTTATGTTGTGCAAAAGTTTTTTTTTTTTTTTTTTTTTTTTTTTTTTTTTTTTTTTTTTTTTTTTTTTTTTTTTTATGATACTACCTATATATGCTAATTTACTAACTTGCAATAATGAAACTTATAACTCTAAAATATGACAGTTTTATGAATAATTTACTAACTATATATGCTAGAGTTTACTAACTTGCAATAAAACTTATAACTCTAAAAAAATTTCGACAGCACTTCGGCATAAACTAATCAAATCTCAAGTCAAAACACACAAAATAAACACTTCTATAACATCCAACAACATTCTTCAAAGTCAAAACGGCCACTACTAGGTCTCCAACTCAAACGCATCATTCATGTGATCTCTACTCAAATGAAAACACAAATCAACAAATTGAAAGGTTCATTATTTTAATTTTCAAATCAATAATGGTGATTATTAACTGGTTTTTGATTTCATGCTTGAAAGGTTCATTATTTCAATTTTGTTCTAGGTTAAAATTGAAAGAAAGGAAATTTTAATTGAACTTTGAACTTAAATTTGTTATTTCTTTAAATTATGATTATAGTTAATTGAATTATCTAAATTCAGTTAATTAATTTAAATTGTCAAATTATAATCAACGTAAAAATAAATTATAAAATCCACTAGACATTAATCAATATTAGCATCTATTCTAGTTCACTTATCTCACTACACAAAAATTTTCCGTTTCCTTTTTTTTCCCTAAAAAATATGCTATATGTGTTAGTAATCTTGAAAAAAAAGCACAATTTTTTTTTTTTTTTAAGAATTGTTGCTGCAAAATTTCTTTATGATTTCAAGTATTTTCATGTAAGATTTGTTCTTTTATTTCAATTTGTTCCTTTACTGTCTAAAGTATAAATTGAAACTAGCAACTGAATTTACTGTCCAAACTTTTATTTCAATTTATTTTAAGTTCTTTTAATTTGTTCAATTTGTTCCTTTGATTTCAATTATTTCAATTTGTTCTTTTACTGTCTGTCTAAAGAACCAAAAACTAATAATAGCCTGTGATTATTAATAAATTTAGTAGTTTTTGGTAATCTATATTCTCTACAATCAGTTTAATCATTTCTTCTTTTACGAATATAAAAAAATAAAAAAAGGAAAAAAGGAAAAATCAGAAACTAACTAAAACGCAAGACTAAAAGAATGAAACAGAAAGAGAGAAAGAAGAAGGAAGCAGAGAACATACCTGTGGACGGTGGTGACTTCTCCGGCGATGGTGTGACCACTGACGATCCCACAGCAGCGCCGGCGACAGGCAGCAGTGAGAAGAGGAGAAGCAGAAAAGGAGGGAAAAAGAAGAGGGGGAGAAAGAAGGGTGATCGCGACCAAGGCGACTAAGGGCTTATAAAGCCCTAAAATTTTGCAACCGACAAATCGGTCACAACCTATAATAATTCGGTCGTGATAATAACTGAGGTGATGTCATGTTGCAAATGTCAATTTTGCGATCGATTTAAGACCAAAACATCGGTTGAAAACTAGTCTCTGACCGGTTGCAAAACAAAACCAAAATCTCGTGGTAAACTATACGCGAAATATAGTGACGGCACCACAATTGGTTGCTAATTGGTTGCTAAATTGGCCACAAAGTTGTCACAAACCATAAACAAAACTCACGGGAAATATTAGTGCGAGGATTAGCGACAGAATCTCAATTCGTGGCAAAACGGTCGTTAAAGTGGTCATAGATCAATCTCAAATCCACCGTTTTATTTTTTATTAATCTAAGTTCTAATGTCATCACACATGGTCGTTAATCGGTCACCAAATTGTGACCAATGCAGGTCGGTCACATATGGATTGCAATTTAGCATATTTTTTATAGTGAATGGGAAAAAGACAATAAAAAGAGGAAGAAAGCTGTTATTGACATTCATGAATTGGTCATTTAAGTTCAAATACATCCTACCATATAGAATTTTATGAACGATAAGAAAATAGTGTCTATCCTGTATATGCATGAAGATAAGTTAGTGTATGATCAACATCAATTGATATCTCAAGCCTTTGATTAAAGACCAAAATTTTTTCAACGCTGACATGCAAGGGGTTACGGCAAAACCATTAAAACAGTTGAGTATTATATCTAGTCCATTAGAAACATTAATATATAACCAATGGCCTTTAACATACATCAAATTTTATTTGTAATAAATTGATTGAGCAAATGCATGCAAAAGATGCTCAATTGCCTATGAATAGCAAAAGATAATGCATTATTGTCTAAGAATAAAAGAAATATCAGCTGAAAATCAAATAATCAAAGAAAAATAAAATTGAGAGGAATTAGAATCAAAGAAAGCAAATGATGCTACTGATCTAGTGATTAGTTCTCTTGGAAAAGCTTTATAAATAATTTCAGTAAAATAATAAAATTTTGAAAATAGTTTATTTCTAACCTGTATAGAATTCGTAAACAATATTATACTAAAAAATGTTAACCAAATATAATTCATTTATGTTTGTATATGCCTGTATGATTGAGTATGTCCTAAATATTTAGGAAGCCATACTTCAAAGGAGGAGAGAACACCTTGCTGCCTCTCCCAAATCCATATGTTATAGTGAAAGCAATGTAGAAACAGTAAGGCTGATAAAAAAAAAAATAGAAAAACTCTCAGAAGTTCTCTATTAACGCAGAAACATGGAAATATAAATATAAATTAAGCATACTCTGAAACTTTTAATTTGGTAAAAGCCCATAACACAATGTAAAAAAAATCAAAACCTAATAAATAAGAAAACAACGTCTAGAAGAATTATTGAGATCACAAACTTAAACAATTGAGTAAATACTTAATGCTCTTTTCAAGAACTAAATCCCCATATTAGCTAACTGAAACCTTAGAAAATTAAATTTTCAATTCTTAGCATGCATCTTTTTTTTTTTTTTTTTTTTTTTTTTTTGAGGATGTTCAAAATTTAGCATCTTGAATGTCAACAAACGTAACAAAAACAAGACAGAATTCAGCTAAGCAAAGCAACAAAAAGACTGCTAAAGAAATATAAATGTCTTAGTAGCTTTTCCTCACATTTATTCTTAAAGCTTTCAAGGCTTGAGTATCTATGGACTAATCTTGCTTGTGACCCAAAGACCAAATTATGTGGTTTAAACAACAAAAATACTCCCAACTATGTGACTTGTTGCAAAACTACTCTGTATTGACCTTTGTACTCCGGTTACTCCCATTTAAAAACTTAGATATATTAACACCCTAATTTAAAAATTAAATCATAAAAAGGACTGAATTGATATTTAGTGTGGGATCTACTGAATTACCTTGGGTTACCTTAACTCAATTAATCAAAAACTCATCGTTTTGCTCTCCTTTCCCCTAACCAAAAAATCTATAACTTGAACAATTGCCCAACATCTCGAATCGTGTGATTCATTGTCTGATGATTCGTCAAAGCAATTCTCTAAAGAAGAGATGCAAAAGTTTTTGAAGCTAATTAAACCCATGTACATCAAAGTCTCTAAAAAGCAAATCGAGAAGCCAAAATTTTAGGCAAGTTGTCAATGGCGTTGCTGTCATCTTCTCCGGTGACACTGCCTTCTGGTTCGCCAAAGAAGGAGAAACATAGGAGTATTCCTGCAGTGATTTGAGTGGTTTACAAACATCTAGGAAAGAACAAATCTACATCGGCAGCCGATGCATTTTTGCCGCCAACAATAACCAAGAGAGGCGATTCACTACTTTTGCAACACGGCGGCATCCAAAGCACCATTTTGCATTGCAAGAAATCTTTCAACTCTTACTACTTTTAGAGAAAAAGTGCGATTTGAGATTTCGGGGCAATTGTTCAAGTTAGGAATTTTTGGGTTAGGGAAAGGGAGCAAAATGGTTAGTTTTCGGTTCACTGGGTTAAGCTAACCCAAGGTTAATCACTGAGTACTATATTAAATATCACTTCAGTCATTTTATAGCTTAATTTTTAAATTAAGGTGTCAATATATTTAAGTTTTCAAATGGGAGTTCCCAGAGTACAAATATCGTTTTAGGGTGATTTTGCTATCAATCGCAATCGCATAGTTGGGGTTACTTTTATAGTTTAAGCCAAATTTTGATGTTACAATCATTGCTTCTTCTTAGTCCATTTCTAAATGGTTCTTACTCACGTTATGCCCTATGTTTTTAACTTGAATGATCCTAACCAAACATAATAAAGAACAAATGAAAACAAAATCAATTCCAACTTCAAGAAATATTATACGGAAGTATGCGTTGCGTGAGTTGCTTTATTACTGTATTATTGTACATTTTATTAGAGGTTGCTTTTTTTGTTGTGTATAAAAGTAAATATTTATAATAAAAAAAAATAAATCCTACCACTTTAAACAAATGGAAATAAGCAAATAAAAAAAATATAAAAGATACAAGTATAAAGTAAAATAGGGTAAATGCATAAAATACAAAAGTTCTAGATAATAAGTATTAGTTAAATTATTTTTGCAAATAAGTTAATAGTAAAGAACAAAAAAGTTTTTGCAAATAAGCTAATAGCAAAAGAACAAAAAAGAAAATAACAATAAAGATATATAGATATAAAAATGGATAATTATTATAAATAAATGGACATAAAAATAAAATTGTCCAATCTAAAAATAAAAAATATTCAAAAATTTAAATATAAATATGGATAATTATCTTAAATAAGTAATAATTTCAAACTTAAAAAAAAATTACTCCCTCTAGTTTTTTTTTATATTGGGAAACTTTCTAATTTAGGCGTTTCTTTTATATAGAGAACTTTACTCAAAATGAAAACTTTGGGAATAATGTCAGATGAAAAATCTAAATAACCTCATATTAGTTATATAATCCGCATGCAGGTTATGCTCTAAACGAGGAAAGTGACAGACAAAAAAGAGAAAAAAAAGACATTTAATGCAATTAAGTTTTCGAAGTCTGACTGGATGACTATTTTTCATGTGTATTTTTAACAGTATGCTTGGCTTTATAGATGTGAACATAAAATGAGTGACAATTTGTGTAATTATTCAAAATATGTACACGCAAGTGGATTGTTGCACTATAGTTTTGAAAGGCCCTTTTATATACACATTGTAAATATGTGTACGAATTTCGTTAACTCTGAATTACTTCATGTAATTTCATAATTTTAACTGAGTCGTGCTCATATTCTGAATAAGTTGTACAAAATGAAAAAAAAAAAAAAAAGATGCAAAGTTGCCTACATATCGTGAGAATATATGGGCAAATTTATTGCACTTCATTGAGATCAAATGGAAATGAATTATTCATGATGCAAGAAATAGTGTTTCCCTCTTTCTATTGCCTTTAGTTTGAAAAGCTTATGAATGCAATTATATGTTCGGGTTCTGTTCCAAATTTATATTAGTGCATAATGTAGAAGTTGAGGAGACAGTGAGAGTATTAAAAATTTTGGCTCCACATTTTCATCATATTTGCGCTCATTTGATTGAAATTGCTCAAGACTTCAGAATATGAGGGAAATTAGAAATTTCAAATGTAGAATCTTAATTTGGAAAAGTTTAAAAAATGGATAAATTAACGTTATTAGCTCACAGTTTCCTCCATTTTTGGTTGAAATCCTTTAATTAATTATGCTTTTGGAGTTTATCTGCATGAGTTGTTTATCTGTCAAATAAAGAGCTCATTTAGTGCTGTTTAGGGGGTAGAGTAGGCATAAATTGAAAAAACTATTTAGTTAAACTACCATATTAATCCCTATGCAAATTCAGTTATCTATGTATAAAGAGAACAGAGGGAATAATAAAAAAACAAAAATTTAAAATTCAAAATTAAAATATAAATATAGATAATTATTGTACATGAATATTAATTTTAAAATATAACTATTAGATACAATTTTCTAATATTTACATAATAAAATTAAAATCTTAATAAGAAGAATATCATTTTAAATATAAATGGTAAGATACCTAAATTTCTTTTTAATTTATCAAATTTATTTATTTTTTTAAAATTTATTAGATGTTATCTTATAAATTCCTTTTGTTATTTTAAATATATTTATTGAATTTAATGTTTCTTTTTTTTTTCTTTTAAATCAATGATGTAAATATTTACTTTGCTATATAACTTCAATAGTAAAGAAATTTATCTTTAATCTCCTACTCTCGTAAGCAAAAAAAACCTAAAAGAAATGACAAAATAATAATAATAATAATAATAATAAATAAATAAATAAATAAAGAATGACCTTTCATTCATAAGGATAAAAATTACATAGACAAATTGAAAACTACTAAACATACTCAACATTATGCAACTAATTGTATAAAGATAAAAAAATAAAAAAAATTTCAATTCCAATAAGTTATCGAAATATGAGTTTTGATTAGTATCAGTCATATTTATCTCTTTCCTTTCTCTACTTCTATCTTTGCCTCTATCTCAAGTTGAAGACCAAAGAATTAACATTAGATTAGCTGAAATTAGCTCAATAAGAGGTGGTGATATATATAGATTAAAGTTGTTTTTGTCCTTTTTCAATTCAAAATTTGAAAAACAACTATAACAATATATATCAAAATAACATAAAAAATAAATTTAAAATTTAAAAATTGTACAGAGCATCATTAAAATCCAATAAAATAATTCAAATAAACAATAAAAAAATCTGAAATAATGGTTTAAATATTAAATTAATGCCAATAAAATCCGGAAAAAATTAAGCCATCAAAGTAAGGCATCACTTTTTCCAATAACCACCGTCTGTTGTTTCATTTCCTGTTGTTAAAACGATACAGGTAAGTCTATCAAATGCAAATCTTTGATTAATAATATCATTTTTTATGATTAAAAAATACATAAATAAAAAATATAATGCCTTAGTGACATTTGCCAGCCTTAGTCACGACAATACCATTGCTAATGATAGATAATGTATTATTAGTTTTGTCAGGAACAAAGTTGAAAAAGAGCTCAAGTTGATTATCGAGCTTGCTTTTGTGTGTAAAGTGTTGAATAAACTTTAATATAGCTAGATCATATAGTTCATAGAATTTGTTTGATAAGAAGACACAATAAGCGAAAGCGTACCTTGAACCATAGTTATTGATTACCTCGTTTCAGCAATTCGATTCTCACCGTAACAGCAGATCTATGTTTTTTCACTCTGACCTTTTGTCCGTAAGTGCTCTCTTAATGGTCAGAAAATTATCAACAGCACGAGAGTTTTCTTTTCACGCTCTCTCAAACAACCTATCACCGTATGTGTTTGAGGTAGCCGAGTTTTCTTTCTGTTTTCTTTTCTTAAAATACGCTGTTGATTTTACTTTCTCTTTTATAAGGCAGAGAAAGGGTATTAAAACCCTAACCGGTCCTCTTCCCATTAAGCCCAATAACCATCATCTTGGGCCACCTTAATTAGAACCAGCCCTTTAATTACATGGGCCACATAGATTATTAAATAATCTAACAATCTCCCACTTGGCCCATGTGCATTTCTTGAATCTATCGAGTTTACCTTAATTAGAATTAAAGTGATCGGATCATGGCGGTCACAAGTTATTAATCGACATGATTCCTTCCATACATCACAGATCATCTTAATCCATAATAACTATAATCGAGAAACGATTCAACAAACAATACATTATTACGATCAATGTTATTGTTATCTCACCCAAACCATTATTGTATATATCTATAATGTGGATAACACATAAATAAGCAAAAACACATTTTAATTGAATTCTCAAGTGTCACAATAATATGAGCAAAATAACCATATATATATATATATATATATATATATATATACAAGTTTAAACACATCATGCTAACAAGGACTTATCTATAATGCCCATCCTATCAATATGGCCAGTGAAGATTTTGGGCGATAAGCCTTTAGTTAGCGGATCCGCTATCATCAGATCAGTACCGACATGTTCAATTGATACTTTGTGTTTATGCAATTCTTCTTTCATAGATAGGTACTTTAAATCCATGTGCTTCGGACCTTTAGAGTACCTATCATTCTTAGAGAAGAAGACAGCTGCAGAATTATCACAGTAAATTCTCAACGGTCTAGTTATACTGTCGACAATACCTAGACCTGAGACAAAGTTCCGCAACCACAATGTATGAACAGTGGCCTCAAAACATGCCATAAATTCAACCTCCATTGTGGAAGTAGCAATGACAGAATGCTTTCCACTTTTCCATGATACTGCTCCTTCAGCTAGGAGAAACAAGTAGCCAAATGTAGACTTTCTCAAATCTACACTACCGACATAGTCTGAATCCGAGTATCCCACCACTTCTACATGGCTGGACTTTCTATAAGTGAGTATATGTAACGCCCTGATTTTTCTGTGTCAAAATAATAGTTTTACCGGTCTGTGAATAGTAGCACCGGTCTGTGAATAGTACCATCGGTCCGGGAATAAGTATTATTTTGGTTCGAAAAAATTACTATCTATGTGTCATATTTTATTTAATATTTTTGGAGTATGCATACATGATTTTTATGAGTAGAAAATAAGTAATGAATATTTTTGGAGAATTTAGATAATTAGTGAATAGTGAATTATGGTATTATATTAAGTAAAGAAATTTGAGGAATTATTTTTAAGGATTAAATTTGAGAATTTTATGGAGATACATAATATTTTGAAGGAATTTAATTGGAGATTATTTGTAGCCATTAGATGAGATTACTTTTGACTTAATCTTAGCCATTCAATTGTGGGAAAAGACTAAACTACCCTTTAGTTGCTTTATAAGTCAACTCCAATTATTGAGCAACTACTTTCTCTTCTTCTTCTCCTCCATTTCCAACGCCAACTTCCTCTCTTCTTCTCTTCTTTGTTTTTTTCTTCACTCCCTACTCACTAAATCCACCAAATCTTTCCACCCAACTTGATTTAAGTTATTAATCCTAGATATTAAAGCTTGAGAAGTGATTTTTGGTGAATTATTTCAAGAAATTTGGAGATTCTCTACTTGAGCCAAAGGTTGGAGAAACCTCTACCATGGAGTAAAGGCAAAGTTAGAGCTTAGAAAGCTTTAATTTAAGCTTGCTAAAGCTTAGTTTTAAGGTTAGTATTCATAAACACACTTACCTTACTCAAATTTTTGATTTTGTGCCTTTATGCTATCATGTGTATATTTTGGGATTTTGTATGAAATGATTGATTTGTTGAATTTTGGTTGCAATTACATGCTCTTTGGTGATGGTTGATGAGTATTTATGTTGTGGTAGACATTTCTACCTTGTATCTTTGTTGTTCATGTTCCTTTCATGGTTAAAGTAAGCTGAATTTGGGAAAAACGTGTTTTTGAGTGCGATTAAGGACCATTTTTCAATCCTTTATAATTTTCATTTGTGTCTGAGTCCTTCATAAAATTTGTAGGTCTACCTCTTAGCTTTCCAACCCATCCTCTTGTGTCCAATTTGGAGATACATAGCTCAACTTATGGGTGAAACACCCAAACTGACTCTGTTATGACGGGCCACATGCATCACTGAATTGTGTCCTGAGTTCTTCATGAGAGTTGTTTCCCTGTGTCTTGAGACTTCTTTGGTTTTGGATTGATTTAATTTAAGTGTTTGGTTAAGGAGTAATTCAATAAACATTGGACTTGGTTCTACTGAATCAGGTCTAGACTGTTGGTATGTGTTCCTAGCTTTTGTTTGCTACCTTACAGATTGATCTGGGCTGTGGTCCCTTCATAATATTTGTATCATTTTGTCTTAGCTTTCTAATGAATCTAATTTCATTCAATTTGGAGACATATAATTCAACTTATGTCTTAAAAACCCATCAAAGGTCAAGGTTATTTTAATGCTGGAAATTTCCTATGTCTTGAATCATAGGTTTATTTGGATAAAGGTATGTAAGAATCAGGTGTGAGGAAGTTTCTCTTGATTATTTGTAGTTTTATAGGATTTATTTGATAAAAATAAGACAAGTTTAAAAAGTAGTGTTATTGTGGATATGTTTAAATGGATATAAAGGGGAAAAACTTGTTAGCATTTTCAGGATAAAGTGTGGAATTGGTTTAGATAATACATGATGAGGGTTGAAATGGATACTTTGGTGCATAAGGGTTATGTTAGCATGCTTGATTGGAGAAGAAAATTCCTCCCCTTGGTTTTCAGTAAGAGGTCGAACCACCTTAGGGTAGTAAGGTTTACTTAATTGTTTTTTTTATGTTATACTATATAGCATGCTTGATTGGAGAAGAAAATTCCTCCCCTTGGTTTTCAGTAGTAGGTCGAACCACCTTAGGGTAGTAAGGTTTACTTAATTGCTTTTTTTATGTTATGCTATATATATATATATATATATATGACATAAGTATGATTATTTTGATAACTTTCGTATGTTTAGAGTTTTAAAAAAAAATGGATATTTAAGGTGTATGTGCTTTCATTTTGAATAAGGAAACTATGGTTTTATATGATAAAAAATTACTTATGATAAATTTTATTATGACGTTAAAAAAATTTTAAAAGAAAAGGAATTTATGAGAAACTTCCTATATTGAGTAATTATATTTTCATGAGTCACTTAAGTTCTAAAGTAAGCTTACATGTATGATTTCATATGATAAGAACTTTTCTAAGTTAAGTAATTATGTTCAAGTATGAATTTTTCATGAGTTACGTACATTCTAAAGTAAGCTTACATTATGAATTTAAGAAGACTAAAGAATAAGACAAGTTTTATGAGAAGTGTTATGCATTAAGAATTAAAACAAGGATTTTGGGCTCTAATATACTTGGTGTGAATTTGATGCGTGATTTGATTTTATTATGTATGATGAGCATGCTCGGCATTTGATGCCATTATGATAAGAAGCTATGATCATATGCTAGGCACGTGGGTGTCTTATGTTAGGGCGGACGCTCTCTATATGTTATGAAAAGGTTGGCGACCTAAGGCCATTGTGAATAAGTTATGAAAACATATCTGCTTCTCTTTCTCCTAAGTGTATGCGAGCCCTTGGAAAATATTTTTAAGGCACTTAAATGAATGAGATTATATTATTTCAGTAAACCTTAGTTTGGAAATAAATGATTATGTTCTCAAATGAATTTTCAAAGCATGATATTTCGATACATGGTTTTAAAATAAATAGTATGTGTATTGGTATAATAAATGTCCAAGTAATGAATTTATGATTTGGAAGAATTAAATTATTTATGTTATTAATTATAAGTTTATTTGATATTTCTTTTGCTATAAATGTAAATGTACGTTCTTTTGATGAAAATTTATATTTTAAGTGTGTTGCCAGTGCAACATTGGTAAGTTTGTCATTTATGAGCACCATTGAGTTTTATAATCAGTGCGTTCATTTTTATCACGCGCAGGTTGAAGTCCGTGGTTGCTACTTGAATATCAGAAGAGTAGCTTCAGACCAGAAGCGACTATTTTAGTAGTGGTAGAATTAGTTTGATGTACTTAAGAATCATAGCATGTATAATTATTACATTTTTGGAGATTATGTTATTTGAATTATAACTTAAGCATGTAATGATAAATTAGTTTGGTGTATATATTTAGAGATAAGCATGAGATTTTATTTAATGTTTGGATATAAAATATGTTTAAGATAGTTCGTATGATTAAGAACATAAGGACTTGATATATATATATATATATATATATATATATATAATGAATGTATTTAAGTGATGAATATTAAAATGTTATTGAGGAATTATGTAGTTATGAAATTATAGAAGTGCTATTGTGTTGTTATTGGAGTTTGATGGGGTTTGGAGTTTGAATTTGGGAGTGCTTTGTATTCATATGTTTGGTAACTTCTATTTTTAGGGGAAACTCTTGTAGTTTTTCTGTAGGACTCTCCCAAATCATTTTCAACACAAAATATGATTACTTGCTAAATTTGTAAATACTAAGTCACTTATAATTCATAATATGGTTGTATGATTTATACGTAGGTTAGGACGGTGCCTCCGGCACCGAATGTGGCATCCACCGTCGGGTCTTTCGGGATTGGGCGACGGGTGTTACAGTATATGATCCTTAGTGTCTTATAAATACCTAAGTACTTTATTTGCAGCTTTCCAATGGTCCATCCCGGGATTACTTTGATATCGCCTTAACATTCCTACGGCGAAACTAATATCCGGTCGAGTACATGTTTGAACATACATTAAGCTCCCAACTAGTGATGCATATGGAATAGACTCCATCTTTTTATGTTCCAAATCATTCTTAGGACATTGCATTTTGCTGAACCTATCTCCTTTCTGAATTGCCACTATTCCTGCAGAGCATTTTTCCATTTTGAATCTCTCTAATACCTTATCAATGTAAGCTCTTTGAGACAATCCTAACAGTCCTTGTGATCTATCACAGAATATTTCTATTCCTATCACAAAAGATGCCTCTCCCATATCTTTCATTTCAAAGTTCTTAAAGAGAAAACCCTTTACATCACGTAACAACTCAACATCATTTGCAACAAGAAGAATGTCATCAACATATAGGACTAACATGATGAACTTGCTCCCATTGACCTTCATATAAATACGCCAATCAACAGTGTTTTCTATAAAATCATATAAAGTGATAGGATTATTGAACTTAAGATACCGTTGACTGGAAGCTTGCTTCAGTCCATATATTGACTTCTTTAACTTACACACCAAATTTTCCTTTCCTATGACCACAAACCCCTCTGGTTGGTCCATATATACTTCCTCCTCTAAGTTACCATTAAGAAAGGCTGTCTTTACATCCATTTGGTGAAGCTCTAGATCAAAATGAGCCACCAAAGCCAAAATAATTCTTAAAGAGCCCTGTTGGAAACTAGAGAAAAGGTCTCTTTATAATCAATGCCATCCTTCTGAGTGTAACCTTTAGCAATAAGTCTGGCCTTATATCTTTCAATGTTGCCCTTAGAGTCCTATTTGGTCTTGAAAACCCATTTACAATCAACTTGTTTTGACCCCTCAGGCAACTCGACTAAATCCCAGACTTGATTATCACTCATTGATTCCATTTCTTCCATCATGGCATTAAACCACTTTTCAAAATTATCATATTCCATGGCTTTCTGGAAAGAGACTGGGTCCTTATCAATGCTCAATTCACATTCATGCTCAAGTGAGTAAACCACATAATTACTAGAAATAGCTAACCTTCTTTGTCGTTGTGACCTCCGTAATGCAATTTCTTATGAAACCACTTGATCATTCGTGAATTGTTCATTATTTACTGGTTCATCATTTATATGGTCATTTTGTGGGTTCGAAATGTTGTTTTATTGTTCAACCATGTTGTTAAACCGTGATACAACAAGTGGAACAACAACCGAAGAAGAGACATTAGGAAAATCCACCTGAGTTGGATTTTCAATCTGAATCTCTTGCACATTCACTTTACGTGGTTCACTACTCCCACGAATTTGGCCTTTTTCAATAAACCGAGCATTACCAAACTCAACAATTCTCGTACTATGGTTAGGACAATAAAATTTGTACCCTTTTGACTTTTCAGGATATCCTATGAAAAATCCACTAACCATTCTAGCATCAAGCTTCTTTTCATGTGGATTATATATCCTTACTTCTGCTGGGCAACCCCAAACATGAAGATGCCTTAAACTAGGTTTCCTTTCTGCCCACAGTTCATAAAGGGTCTTAGGAATTGCTTTACTAGGAACCATATTAAGTAAATATGCAGCAGTCTTTAATGCATGCATCCATAATGATAAAGGTACAGTACAATTATTCAGCATACTCCTAACCATTTTCATAAGAGTACGATTCTGCCTTTCAGCTACACCATTCTGTTAAGGTGTACCTAGCATTGTGTATTGTGCACAAATGCCACAACTTTCAAGGAACTTTGCAAATGGACCTGGACATTGTCCATTTTCATTAAATTTACCATAATATTCACTACCTC
This sequence comes from Jatropha curcas, assembly GCF_041381405.1. Classification (NCBI taxonomy): domain Eukaryota; kingdom Viridiplantae; phylum Streptophyta; class Magnoliopsida; order Malpighiales; family Euphorbiaceae; genus Jatropha; species Jatropha curcas. Next base: position 20,874,007 of record NC_143154.1, read on the forward strand.
TATCAGATCTTACCACTTTAACTTTTCCATTTAACTGTCTCTCTAACTCATTAATGAATATCTTAAGGATAGTCACTGATTGAGACTTTTCATATAGCAAATATACATAAGCATACCGTGAGAAATCATCGATAAAAGTAATAAAATATTTTTCACCACCCCAAGAGGGAACATCAAAAGGACCACATATATTAGTGTGTATAAGTTTAAGCAATTCACTGCTTCTTGTGGCTGGATTGTTTAATGTGTGCTTAGTTTGCTTACCTATAATGCAATCTATACACACATCCCAGTCAATGAAATCTAATTGAGGTAAGATTTCACCTTTCACTAACCTCAAAACCCTTTCTTTGGATATGTGACCTAACCTTTGATGCCACAAGAAAGCAGAACATTCATTATATGCACTATGTTTATTACCTATATTGTGTTCAACATTAAACAGGGATTCAATAAATTCAGCATCAAGATTAAAACGATACAAACCATCAATCAAAGTACTAGGACCATAACAGTACTTATGTTTGTATAATGAAAAAACACCATTACAAATGTTAAAACTGAAATCAACATTATCCAACCTCCCTACAGAAACTAAATTTCCGGCACATTCAGGAACATAGAGACACTTTTCAAGATCCAGATAATAACCAATGTCCAGGATCAATTTATAAGTCCTAATTCCTTCTACTCGTGCCTTCATTCTATTCCTCATATATAGGAACTTTTCAGTTTCATTTATGGATTGGATCGAAAGGAATCCCTGTATAACATGAGACACATAAGTAGTTGCACGAGAATCTAACCACCAGGTATTATTAGGCACTTTAATAAGATTTGATTCAAAACATACTGAAACATAAAGTATACCTTTCTTTTCAAACCAGATCTTCCTTTTAGGACAATCTTTCTTGAAGTGACCATTCTTCCTACAGAAGTAGCACTTCAACTCCTTACGGATTTGGCCCTCATTAACCTTCATTGGGGCTTTGTCCCTTTTCTTGCCTTTCTTCCCTGATTTGTTGCTGCTGCTACTAGCTCCATTATGAAATGTGAGATTGACAGAGTGTTCCTTCAATTTCTTTAATCTCCCTTCCTCTTATATCAATATGGCCTTGATTTCTTGAATGTTCCATTTTTCTTTGAGGGTGTTGTAATTCACTTGGATTTGACCAAACTCGAGAGGAAGTGAGTTAATAATAAATTGAACTAAAAAGAATTCACTCACATCCATTCCCATTGATTTCAATTTGGCTGCCAAATTGAAATCAATGGGAATGGATGTGAGTGAATTCTTTTTAGTTCAATTTATTATTAACTCACTTCCTCTGCCAAATTCTGCATGCCAGTCACATGATCATGAATGGATTGTGACCAATCAAACTTCTTGGTCCTTAGCTCACTCATCAAGGATCCTACGATGGACTTGTCAACTATGTCCGATTGGGAGTACTCTTTTATTTTCAACATGTACTCTCTAGCATTGTCTGTTCTGGGCATTGATGGCTTAACATTTTTCAGCCATTGTCATCCTCATTAAGTTCAAGCTCAGCCTGTTAGACTGCTCCCATGCCTCATAATGGGACTTGTCAGCTTCAGTGCTAGTCTCTGTAATGGCTTTTAGCTTTTCAGAGACTAATGCCAAATCCAAGTCCAAAACTCCTAACTGATTATGGATTTGTTCGGACCAATCAGCATAGTTCAATCCGTTGAACTTAATTAGCCCAGTACCTATAGCGAACATGTTAGAAGAAACTGCAACATTATATATATATTCATATGTTAATACTTTGAGAGAACATAAATGGATTCAAACAAATAACAACCTTAATTATGCATCTAGATTCACCTTTGGGTAATATTTAAATGCATAGCTTTAATCAATAATTATGCCAAGAAGAAAAATATTTTAGTAGACTTTTATTGATGCGGAGCAACTTGCGAATCTTATTCAAGTCAGAGAAAAGCACGCTTGTGCTTCACTACAGCACGCCCTGTGCTTCTCTCTAGAAGTCAGGGCATGCCCATGCTTCATTACAGCACGCCCCGTGCTTCTCTCTAGAGTCCATAGCATGCCCGTGCTCATTGCAGCATGCCCATGCTCCTTTCTGGAATCCAATTTACATTTTTTTTACTCCTTAATTATTCAATAATGCTCCATACAATATGGATGATATCTTTGGATATACATTCATATTAATAAGTACAATGATAAGTCTCTTTAATGTCATTAATTATAACTAATGGTCTACCTCTGGGTTAACAAACATTATAATCAATTATCTCAATTGTTCAATTTTATCATTCATGTCATTTAATGGCATCACATAAATATGAACAATTAAAAGCCACATAATCAATGTCTAAACTAATCCAAATAAGGCCACTTTGGTGACCAGCAAGTTTTCTATTCATTAAACATTGATTCACGCAAAACTTTATGAGATTAAATTAAGATCTCAAAACTTTAATGACATTATACAATGAGATGTCATAACCTTTCTTTATAAATAACATAGCAAAATAATTTATAAAGCATAAAGAAAACAAACAGTTTTCTCCTTCTATAATTTTGGCTTAGTTTATACCAGACTAATCAACTTCACAATACGAAATCATTTTCCATTAATTAAGCCAAATAAAAGACTATCAAATAAATCTAGAACAGGACCAGGCTCTAATACCACATGTTGAATAAACTTTAATATAGCCTAGATCTTATAATTCATAGAATTTGTTTAATAAGAAGACACAATAAGCGGAAGCGTACCTTGATCCATAGCTATTGATTACCTCGTTACGGCAATTCGATTCTCACCGTAACAGCAGATCTATGTTTCTTCACTATGGCCTTTTGTCCGTAAGTGCTCTCTTAATGGTCAGAAAATTATCAATAGCATGAGAGTTTTCTTTTCACGCTCTCTCAAACAACCTATCACCATATGTGTTTGAGGTAGCCCTCACACTCTCTGTTTTCTTTTCTTAACCTACGCTGTTGATTTTACTTTTTCTTTTGTAAAGCAGAGGAAGGGTATTAAAATCCTAACTGGTACTCATCCTATTAAGTCCAATAACCATCATTTTGGGCCACCTTAATTAGAACCAGCCCTTTAGTTATATGGGCCACATATAGACTATTAAATAATCTAACATCAAGTTCTTAAATCTAGTTTTGTTCATATCCTGAAAGCTAGAAATAAAAAATATAAGAATAACATCAGAACATACAAATAAATATATTGCTACAAATATATAAAATCCAGTTAAGTAGAAAACGTCCAAATAGTCTTCAAAACTGCAAAAATTTGACAATTAATTAACAAAAGGGATAATGTTAATTTTCGTGTCTGTACTTGTCACTTTTTTTTTCTATTTTGGTGTTTGAATGGAAAATTGTGACAATTGAGTATCCAAACTTGAATTTTTTTTGTATTTTGGTGTCTCCTGATGATGTGGACTACAGAAAAATCTAATGAGACTAGTTGAGACCCATAAACGCCTACGTGTCCACTTATGTGAACTGACTATTTTTATACGTAGGACGCCGGAGTGGCAAAAGGGATAAAATGTCCAATTTTTCCTCTTTAATATCTCCCTAAACACAATCCATTCCCAAAAATCTAACCTAAATTGGAATTGAAAGAAAGAGCAGTGCCTCCCTTTCCGATGCAAGATATTACTTAAGGTTGCAACTCGTTAGTTTTTCTAATTACTCGAACATAACATATTTTGTGGGGTTCTCTTCTTCTCTTCTCTCCTTTATCTTCTTTACTTTGAGTTGTGCATTTCTTGAATTTTTAGAGTTGAAGATTTGTAATACAAACAAAGGTCCAAGTCCAACCCCTCACTTTTATTGGTTTCCTTTTTTTTAACCTCTTCACAATTCAATCCTTTTTTTCTTATGTAAAGGCCTAATTAAGCTCTCTTGCTTTACCCAACCTGGCGGGTACCCAACCTAACTTTGGCGGATTTGGATAGTGTATAAACGGATTTGGGATGGATTTGGATAGTGATTTTAGTATTCGCATTGAGTTCGGAGCAAATTTGGGTTCAGTGGGCAGGTAATGAGTATCTGATAGTAAACAGGTCTGGAACGTGTACCCACTACCCGAACCCATTCACCCATATGATTTTTAAAAAAAAATTTATGTTGATCAACAGTATTGAATTACCTTACCACCAAGCTACTTAACATTCTTGCATAAAAAATACGCAATATATATATATATATATGATCTTATTCATAAGTAATTTATACTTATTGGAGAGTAATATAAAATAATATATATATATAAATTGAATATATATATATATATATATATATATATATATATTATATATATATATATATATATATATATATATAATCTTATGGCAATTTATACTTTAAACATTTATTAATGAATAAAATATTATTGGATAGTAATATAATCTTATTCATAAGTAAAATTTTAATAAAATTACATACATTAAATTATAATATCTTAATAAATTGAATTTAGTTTTTTTTTCATAAAATATATTAAACAAAATTATATATATAGTATTCATGTCACGTCCTAGTAATTTAATTGAATTTTTATAGTTTGATAATTATGAAATTTATTAAAAATAAAAAGTTATTAATTAAATAGAATGCTAATAATGTTATAATTAAAATTTTTTAAAACTACTTATCAACATCACTCGTAAACTTCTAATGGTAATTATAATTAGATCTTAATTTAAAATATGATTCATATCAAATATGAAATATAGATAGACTCTTAATAAATTAGAATATGACTTATATAAAATATCACCGATGAACTTATAAACATAATTAGAATTGGATCTCAGTTAAATGTCTTTTTATTTTTTTTATTAGTATCGTCATATATATTAATATAATTATACTTAGAAGTCTAGTATATATAGATTAAGGATTACAATGACCATGATTAATTATTAGCCTACCAAATTTATTCTCCAATAAACAATATAAAAATTAATACTTCACATAATATTTTGTTATTACACTTACTATAATATTGAAATATAATTCTAGCAGTTTTAAGTAGTAATAATAATAATAATAATAATAATATAATATATATATAAAAGTATGAATGAGGGAGGAACATTGGGTTCCTAAAACGCTATTTCTAAGTTTATGAATTGACAAAAATATCATTACTAATCCTATTCTAATTATGATATCAATTTATTATTTTTATTATATTAATATTATAAACTTAATCTCATTCTAATTAGAAATTTGTCCTATCGTATCACTATATATATGTTTAGTTTTAATTGCTTTTGGCTATCAAGAATTTATTGTTTTTAACTATAAAAAATTTATTGCTTTTAACTATTAAAAATTGTTACATCAAGCTTTTGCTAATTTGAAATTATTGAGTTTGCAATCATGTCTTTTTCTTACGGTAAGTGTAACATTAACTCTCCTTCTATTTACAAATTAATAGAATAATTTTTATTTATAGTTCTTATAATTTATATTTATAGATTTATAGATTAACTGTAATTTTTTAGTCATGAATAATTAGAAGCTTATAAGTTTTCCCTCCTGAATAGCATTATCATGAAATATCTTAAAGAGATGGACCTTTTAATTAGGAAAATTTCAATTTTATTTATCGATTAAAATTATATAATAATTTTTAATTAGATTTATTACATTAAATTCCTTACTCATATTATTCTTATTAATTAATAAATTTTATTTCGTTATTTTTCCGTTGCTAAGATTTGACAAAGGTTCTACAACCTTTTAGAAACGGAATTTTGTTCCGTTTCTAAAATTATAACATAATTAATTTTTTCTTGCATTGCTAGAGTTGGTTCTACAAACGGATTAGCAACAGACTTTTTATCCGTTGCTAAAGTTAAAACCAAAATTAAGCCTATTTTTCACTACATATATGAAACGACCTTATCTTTTATTTTCAAAAGATTTCGAATAAAGTTTAAATTAGAAAATCTAAACAATATTATAATATTAAATTATTAGCAAAAAGGAAATTGATTGAATTAAAAACCGAATTGGAAACCATCTAAATCGAGCCGAACCGCTTAAAGAACCAAAGCAGAAATTTCTAAAAGCTGATTTGAACCAAACCCATTCTGTTTGGACCAAATCAGACTATATACCAAAAAAGAAAACTCAAAACCCTCATTCTCTCCTCTACCCATTGTCGATACCACCCGCTTCCACCACCTTCCCATTCTTCAGCCAATCGGCCATGAATTTAAACGATACTATAGTCTAAATCCATCTTCTCGACGAAAGGAGCTCTATTGTAGCCTTAGATTGTGCAATTGAGATCTTGGATAGGAAAAGTTGAGTTCAGAACAATTCGGTGCTGCAGCGACACGTTTTTCGACAATTCTCGCCGATGCCGGCGAAGATAGTGTACAAGGAGACCTTCGATCGACTCCTCTCTTCCAAGTGAGCTTTTCCCCCCCCACCAATTCCAGTGACGAAGATTGGATGACGGAACCGGCATGGATGGCAGTGGCGAAGCCACTGTCGAGGCCATTTTCGGCCAAATAAGACATACACAGTTTAAATTAGTCATGGATTCTGAGTCCCCTTGAGATTTCGAGCATTTTGGTTTATCTATTGCTCAGCTCCGGCAATAATCAATTTTCTGCCCACCGTGTACCACCGCCATCGGTGGCATTCCGATGATCGGCCGTCGAGACTCCGACGAAGCCATTGAAGAAAGAATTCTTATCTTGATTGGGGTAATGCAATGGTGTTAATGAAATTTCTATCGGTGAGCCCTAAGGCTTCGATACTAAATTTTCGATAATATTTGGTCTACAGTTTATTGATCTAATTTCATTGTTTCAATTTAGTTAAACTAGATGTATAACGTTGGCTTAGCTGAGTTAGTTGATCGATTCACCTAAATCAAAGGCAAAGTTAGATTAAAATCCGATATCAAGATATCTAGTTATTGTTTTGGTGAGTATCCACTTATTATAATGTTACGTAAATAATGAAGGATGGGTTTTGATAAAAGTTAATGCCCGATGGATGGGCTGTATATTGAATTGTGCCTTTGATACACGATTGACAGCTATCTTGATTTATAAGAGAGATGCTGCTGGATTTTCAATAAAATGCTTAATAACAGATTAAAATAATTATATCATTGGAAATAAGTGACTAATAAAATTAATAGTACTCGTGTTACCAATACCATTATTCTTATTCTTATTATTATTATTAGTATTATTACTATTACCCTTAAGCATTAATTGCCAAGAGAACCATAAAATTGATTAAGTATCAATTAGAGTAAATAAGTAGAAGAAAGAATTATAGTTGTGTAGCTAATAAACTAAATAAGCAGGCATAACGGCTATAATTAGCTAATGAATAAGAATTAAATTTCTTAAAGTAAAATTCTTACTTAAAATTCTCTTTCTACATGCTTATAACGTTCCAGAATGACCAAACAAAAGCTGGAAGGAAGCAGCAATAAAGATAGTCTTGTTAAGGATAATAAAGAACTGTGAGTAGAGTTAGATAATATGCATCGCTCATGCATTTTACATTCGTACACACATAAATAATATTATATCTATGTGAAGCACGCATACATTTAGAAATACCATATAGCTATGTATGACATGAGCAGCATTGAAGATATATATACTTATATATTGAAGTATATGGAGATGTTGGACATTGTACACTGTATGAATGATATGCAATTTTGTGATTGGACGTGAATTACTTGTGGTGTGCCATGGAATTAGAATGGTGTCGGTCACCCTAGAGTGAGAGCACGAGCATGGTAAGAATACCGTCAGTGGGCTGTAAGCGGGTGGAGTGGCGCCCCCCTTGTGTACTCTGTAATTTGATGCGCATCGATGATAAAAGAAAAAGGAAAAAGAAAAAGAAAGAAAAGTAACAAAAAGGAAAAGAAAAGGAAAGAAAAGAGAAATAGACGGACGCAGTCCGTCCAAGGGGGGTGGGCTCCCTGAGTGCACTTGACACAAGGGTCATGGATTATTTTTTCAGAAATTACTTTAAAGCATGCTTTAGGGGGTGAGTATGATCCTTGTTTATAATGGGTGATTCCACAGACTAATGTCCACTGTTTGATTACTTGAATTATTGTGACTTGTTTGATGAGTATGCATTCATACTTGCTTGCTCACTCATAGTTAGTCGGAGGGCTACTAATTGTATAACTTGATTATCATATGTGTGACTATATGGGTTGAGAGGGTTATCTAACCCTACTCATTGAGTTTGGTGCTCAACCCTGCCTCCTTATTTTTCCAAGTAACTGAAGGAAATAAGAACCCTATGGATCCTAATGAGTTAATATGCAAATAAAAGGAAATATTAATAGTTGTGTTAAGTATGTAAATGTAAAAGATTATAGATTATAGTGTTCCGCAATTGTATTCCAAATGGGTTGTAATTGAATAATGTGGATATATGTATTACTTATATAATTTTGTATTTTCAATACGTTTGTGCAGAATCGAATCGAGCCTTGATTATAAGAATATGGTTTTTGGGCTTGAAGCGATAATGGTGAAAAGATAGAGCTTAACTGATTTAGGCTTACTACGGGCCTAGGAGGCCTTAAGGCCACCTTGGCTCTAGTTCCGGTCCGGCCTACGGTTTTGGGTCGTGAAAAAGATGGTATCAGAGCATAAGTTGGGCCTTAGGAATCAATTGCGAAACTTTAGGAATGGTGTATAAAACTCTTATGCTCCTATGTTAGGATCAACCGTAGCCAACAAAGGAGAGGTACTCTGGATTGGAAACTGTTTTGTTGCAGGAGGATGCACTGTGCACTAAAGCGATTGTAGATCCATGATTGCATAGAAATAAGAAAAATGAAATGGTGAAACTTAATAGTATTTATAAATAATTAATATTTTAAGGTCTCCCCATTAAGCTTTGGAGGCACAGGAGGAAATTGGAAGAAGTGTGGTGGCTTGATTAACCAGTGCACTCACTCTAATGAGAATTGTGCTCTTAACTGATGGATTTTGGAAAAAAGAATGGTTTGAGCAAAAGCTTGTCCATGAAATAAACAAGATAAATATTATTACTGCTGGGTAGAAGGGAAGAATAAGTACGTATGTGAACAATAGGAATTTTCATTAATTATTGAATATGTTTTGAGTATTATGATAAATAGTTAGAAATAAGTACATATATAGAATCCATCATGATGATACGAATGTCCAAAAATTTGGAATCAGTGAATGATTGTTATATTGAAGTGTCTAGATGATATCCTATGAATATACACCTAAAATTATATAGCAATTCCCTTTGTAGCTCATCGGGTTTCTTCAGTTGGATGTGCCCTGAATTTAAATTTAAAGGAGAAGACACTTTTCAACTATAACCTGTTTGATTCAAAAAAAAAAAAATTTCATAATATCTTCACATTTCCTTTTGTAACCTTGAATGATATTTGGTTTGACTATTTTCTTTTAAGTTGAACTTGAATGTATTTTCAAATTCTAATAATTAATATTATTACTATGATTTTTTAGTTAAACCCTTTTGGGATTTAATTTTCGTTAAATATTTAATACTTTAAAGTATAAAATAGGAAATTTTGAAATTGTAAATTGACTTTAATCTTTAGAATGTAACGTTATATCTCAATTTCTTTTTGTTACTTTGAAACCCAGCTTACTTGATTTAAAAAAAGTTATTCAAGACCAAATCTCACAAGATCTTAGGAAAAAGATTTTGACGTTCGAAGTAATTGTTACTTCTTGACTTGGTGAACAATTGGTAATTAAAAAGAAGGCCCTGAAAGTGGAGGGATAGCTTTAAATGATTTAAGCCTGATATGTTTACCTATTTGAAAGTTCTTATGACTCTTTGGATTAAAAGTTTTCTAAAATCTAGTTTCTTTTTAATAAGATGTCATACTTTCAAATTACTATAGAATGATTTAACATATATATTTAGGTCACTCGGCTTGAGCATTAAATTACGATTGCACTTTTCAATTAAAATTTCAAGTTCTGGATAATGATAATTTTCTTAGGTTATATGTTAAATTAAAAATAAACTTGATGGGAGAAGTGGTTTTAATATGCATTGATTAAAAAAAAAAAATTTTACATGTTATTATGGCCATATCCTTTGATTCAATTACTTGGTCTCAATGACGTCGTAATTTGAAAATACTATTTTCATTGAATTTTGAGGGCACATCAAATGTAAGAACTATTGAGGAGTTAGGAGACAAATAGAAAGTCAAGGACTTAGTAGAAAAGATTTTTAATAGTCAATGAACATCAATAGTTATGAAATGGTTAAATATAATAATTCTTGATGGAATTTCAACGAATGGGTGTTACCCCTCCGAAACACTTCTGGTGTCACCAATTAGTGGTAGTTTGAGCATAGAACTATTTAATTTATGAATCCAGTTTATCAATCAGAATGGGTATCTCTTGGCACCATCATGGTATGAAATATGTGAGGAAAGACCCCAATGATGAGTATAATTGCGATATTGACCCCCTCTTTAAGGAGGAACTGTCTGGGAGCTACTCAGTAGTTTTAAAGATTAATGTAGGGTATGAAACAATATAAAAGTTAGATCAAGTATTTCGTGTACAAATAATAGAAGTATTGTGTTAGGGTTAAGATGAAGTCAATACCACTATATAGTAGTAACTTCTGTAATGATCGTGTAATGTAATATTATGAAGATGAAGTTAAGTTTTATAAGGTAACCTTATTATAAGAGTTTAGAAAACAAGGGTCTAATCATTGTTAATGAGTTATTACATGTTTAAATATACTTCGTACGTAACCAAATAATGAAATAAGGGCCCTATGAGACAAGTTAAGCTAGAGACTGGCCATCAAACAACCGCTTACATTAAGCATAAAGGCTGAAAGAATATTCTAGTTTTGGACATAGTAAGAAGTGACGGAGCACAAGTGAGTAATAAAAGTGATAAGAAAAGATTATAATAAATTGAATTCAAACTACTTTGCCCTAGTAAGGTTAAGGGATAATAATTGAGGTTAATGGGTTTGTGCAAGTAATAATTACCTTAATAGTGGAAAAGTGAACTCTTACAGAATCTTAATCGTCCTAAAAGGGTATCACAGATAAGAACCCAATCCAGATCAGTTACCTTACACATTGAAGCATTACCCTTGTCAGTTAATTATTAACAGAGATCAAGGTAATATAGTAGGGACATGATGATAAAAGTATATTTCATCCATGTTTACATATATATAGTTCATAAGAAAGTAGTAGAGGTACCCCTATTAAATGCCTTGACGAAAGAGCAATGATGGAATTTCATCCATCCTTGCATGTACGTGTATCTCTTTTGGGTGAGTAATTGAGAATATTTCTCCACTAAGTGATGTGACACTTGATGCATGGAAAGAAGTAAAGAGCGTGATAGTGGCAAGGATAAATTGAATCAAGATAAAAAAAAGATGAAAGTACTATTGAGCTTGGTTACTCTGTGGGAAAAAGTCTAGTCTAATTTGAAGTCAAACATTATTATAGGAAGGGTGAGTCCCTTACTAATTGAGGTGAAATATTGAAGAAGATGTTCTTAATTATATGAAGTAAATATAGCGAACTATAAGACTATTTTGGAAAAATTATTTATTCTCAATTGTTCTATAAATGTGGAGTTAATTATAACTCGTTTTGTAAGAAGATTGTAACACCCACCGCCCGATCCCGAAAGACCTGACGGTGGATGCCACATTCGGTGCCGGAGGCACCGTCCTAACCTACATATAAACCATACAATCATATTATGAATTAGAAGTGACTTAGTATTCATAAGTTTAGCAAGTAATAATATTTTGTTTTGAAAATGATGTGGGAGAATCCTACAGAAAAACTGCAAGAGTTTCCCCTAAAAATAGAAGTTGCCAAACATATGAATACAAAGCACTCCCAAATTCAAACTCCAAACCCCATCAAACTCCAATAACAACACAAGAGCACTTCTATCATTTCATAACTCCATAGTTCCTCAATAACATTATAATATTCATCACTTCAATACATTCATTTAAATATATCAACTTCTAATGTTCTAACCATTAAATAAGTCCAAGTTTATCTCCCAATATATATACACCAAAATAATTTACAATAACATGCTTAAGTTATAAATGAAATAATACAGTCTCCAAAAATGTAATACTTATACATGCCATAATTTTTAGTTACAGAAAAACACTAAGTAACTACCAAAATATCTCTTCAGCTCTGATGCTACTCTTCAGGTCTTTAAGCAGCAAGCACAATCTCCAACCTGCGCGTGATAAAATCAACGCGCTGAGTATAAAACTCAGTGGTGCTCATAAAACACAACAAACCAATGTTGTGATGACAACATACTTAAAAAAATCATTTATATACATAAAATCACTAAATTTGAACATGTATTACATATGTACACCAACACATCATGCTTTAAAAATTCATTTGATATCATAAATATATTGTGGTAAAATAAGAGTTATTAACATAATGTGATCTCATTTATTTCACTTCCTTAAAAATATTGTATAAGGGCTCACATACACTTAGGAGAAAAAGAAGCAGATAAGTTTTCATAGCTTATTCATAATGGCCTTAGGTCGCCAACCTTTTCATAACATATAGAGCGCGTCCGCCCTAACATAAGACACCCACGTGCCTAGCATATGATGATAGCTTCTTATCATAATGGCATCAAATGCCGAGCATGCTCATCATACATAATAAAATCAAATCATGCATCAAATCCACACCAAGTATATTAGAGCCCAAAAAAATTTCTCATAAAATTCATGTTCTTTAGTCTTCTCATAATAAAAACTTAATTTAAACTTAAGTAATTCATAAAAATTCTCATACTTAAACAAAATGACTTAACATAGAAAATTTCCAGCATAAAAATAACATGGACCTCTGCTGTGTTTTTAAAACATAACCGGAGCTATGGGTCTCCAAATTAAATGAAATTAGAGTCGTTAGAAAGCTAAGACAAAATCCTACAAATGTTATGAAGGGATCACAGCCCAGATCAATATGGAAGATAACAAAACAAAGCTAGGAACACAGACTGACAGACCAGACCTGATTCAGCAGAACCAAGTCCATTGTTTCTTGAATTCCTACTAAACCCCACACTCAAATTAAACCAATCCAGAACGAGCGAATTCGCAAGACACAGGGAAACAACTTTTATGAAGAACTCAGAACCTAATCTTGTCATTATAGTGGTCAAAATGGGCACTAAAGTCAGTGATGCATGTGGCCCGACACAAACAGAGTCAGTTTGGGTATTTCAGCCATAAGTTGAGTTATATATCTCCAAATTGGACACAAGAGGATGGGTTGGAAAGCTAAGAGATAGACCTACAACTTTTATGAAGAACTCAGACACAAATGGAAATTAGAAAGGATTGAAAAATGGTCCTAAAGCTCACTCAAAATCACGTTTTTCCCAAATTCAGTTTACTTTAGCCATGAAAGGAACATGAACCACAAAGATACAAGGTAGAAATGTCTACCACAACATAAATACTCATCAAACATCATCCAAGAGCATGTAATGGCAACCAAAATTCAACAAATCAATCATTTCATACAAAATCTCAAAATATACACATAATAGCATAAAGGCACAAAATCAAAATTTTGAATAAGGTAAGTGTGTTTATGAACACTAACCTTCAAAACAAGCTTTAACAAGCTTTAATCAAAGCTTCTCAAGCTTTGGTCTTGCCTTTATCCTTATTAGAAGGTTCTCCACCCTCTACATGGAAGAAACTCAAAATCAAACAAAGAAAACACATAAAAGAAGTAATTGGAGCATGATTAAGCATGTAGATGCTAAAAGCCAACTCTAAATCCAAAAATAATTCACTTATCATAAAATCACTTACTTGACCCAAGTAGGAAAATCACCAAATTCCTTGAAATTAGTCACCAAAGATTACTTCTCTAGCTTCACTCTCTAAGATTTATGCCTTAAATCAAGTTGGATGGGTGTTTACTAAGTAGGAATTGAAGAAAATGAAGAAGAAGAAGAAGAAGAAGAAGAAGGAGAAGAAAGAAATGTGTATGGAGAAGAAGAAGGCAAAAGTTGGTGCTCAATAATTGATAGTTGCTTTATTAAAGCAACTAAGGGGGTATTTTGGTCTTTTCTCCAAATTGGAGGGTATTTTGGTCTTCTCTCCAAATATTCTCCAATTAAATTCCTTCAAAATATTATTTATCTCCACAAAACTCTCTAATTTATTCCATAAAAATAATTCCTTAAATTTCCTCCATAAAAATAATTGCTCAAATTTCCTTACTTAATATAGCACCATAATGCACTATTCACTAATTATCTAAATTCTCCAAAAATATTCCTTACTTACTTTCTACCCATAAAAACCATGCATACATGCTCCAAAAATGTTAAATAAAATATAAAACATAAATAGTAATTTTTCGGACCAAAATAATACCAACTTCCGGACCGGTGGTACTATTCACAGACTAGTAAACTACTATGAAAACACAAGAAAAATGGGGCGTTACAGCTCTCCCCCCCCTAAAGAATTTCGTCCTCGAAATTCACCTGAATTAAATAACTGAGGATGCTGTTGTCTCATAATATCTTCACTTTCCCATGTAGCTTCCTCGGTCTTATGGTTTCTCCAAAGAACCTTTACCAACGGAATTCTCTTATTCCTTAGATCCTTGATTTCCCTAGCAAGTATCCTCACTGGTTCTTCTTCATAAGTTAAATCTGGCTCTATAGTCACAGATTCCACTGATATTACATGTGATGGGTCGGACCGATACCTCCTCAACATAGATACGTGGAAAACATTATGTATCCTATCCAGGTCTGGTGGTAAAGCTAGTCTATAGGCTAATGGACCCACACGCTCAATGATCTCATATGGACCAATGAACCTAGGACTAAGCTTACCCTTTCTTCCAAATCTCAATATCTTTTTCCACGGAGATACCTTAAGGAAAACCTTATCTCCCACTGCATACTCTATATCTTTCCTCTTCAAATCCGCATAAGATTTTTGACGATCTGAAGCTGCTTTCAATCTATCTCTGATAATTCTGACCTTTTCCTCTGTATCCCGAATCAAGTCCAGACCTACCATCTTGCCCTCACTCAATTCTGACCAACACAGTGGAGTCCTACATCTCCTACCATATAGTGCTTCAAAAGGGGCCATCTGAATACTCGACTGATAACTGTTATTATAGGCAAATTCTACAAGTCGAATGTACTTCTCCCAACTACCTTCAAACTCAATAGCACAAGCTCTTAACATATCCTCCAAAATCTGAATAACCCGCTCTGACTGACCATCTGTCTGAGGATGAAAAGCTGTGCTGAAATTCAGCTTCGTACCTAAGGCCTCATGTAGCTTCTTCCAAAATCTAGAAGTAAATCTCGGATCTCTATCTGAAATGATGGAAGAAGGAACCCCATGTAATCTCACTATCTCATCTATATACAGCTCTGCATATTGCTCCATGGTGAAGTCGGTCCTAACAGGAAGAAAGTGTGCTGACTTAGTTAATCTGTCAACTATTACCCATATAGCATCTTTCTTTTTAGGAGTTAAAGGCAATCCAGTCACAAAATCCATAGTAACCTTATCCCATTTTCACTCTGGAATAGAAGTAGGGTGTAACAAACCAGAAGGAAACTGATGCTCTGCTTTCACTTGCTGGCACGTCAAACACCTCGACACATAATCTGTGATATCCCTCTTCATCGCCGGCCACCAATATTGTGATTTCAAATCCTGATACGTCTTATTACTGCCAGGATGCATAGCATAGGGACTACTATGAGCTTCCTTTAAGATACTCTTTCTCAACTCTGAAATTTTAGGCACACAAATCCGATCCCCAAAGTACAAGCAGTCGTCATCTTTAATCATAAATCTCTTTTTCCTTCCATCTCTGACTCGATCTTTCCACAAGGCAATTGTCTCATCATCCCTCTGTGCGTCTCGAATCTGCTGAAGTAGGCTAGGTTTAATCATAAGCTCTGCCACGAGTGCACCATTACTAGCTACAGATAATCGAGTATTCATAGCACGTAAAGTAACCAAGGACTTCCTACTAAGTGCATTTGCTACCACATTAGCTTTACCCGGATGGTAATCAATGGTGAAGTCATAGTCCTTAAGTAGCGCTAACCATCTGCGCTGTCTCAGATTAAGCTCCGTTTGAGTAAGTAGATACTTGAGACTCTTATGATCCGTATACAGATGACATTTCTCACCATACAAGTAATGCCTCCAAATCTTCAAAGCGAAGACTATAGCTGCTAACTCCAAATCATGAGTAGGGTAGTTCTTCTCGTGTGGTTTAAGCTGTCTAGAAGCATAAGCAACTACCTTACCCTCCTGCATAAGCACACAACCCAATCCATTATGTGAAGCATCACTATACACATCATACGGTTTACCCGAAACTGGCTGTGTCAACACTGGAGCCTCAGTAAGCATCGTCTTAAGCTTCTCAAAACTATTCTGACATTTATCATTCCACTCGAATCTGACATCTTTTTGAAGAAGTCTAGTCAAAGGAGCCGCAATGAGAGAAAATCCCTTGACAAATCGTCTATAATAACCAGCCAATCCTAAGAAACTCCGAATCTCTGTAACATTCTTAGGTGGCTTCCATTCAAGCACTGCCTCTATCTTCTTCGGATCAACTCTAATACCCTCAACAGAAATAATGTGACCCAAGAAAGCAATCTCAGACAACCAGAATTCACACTTACTTAGCTTAGCATACAACTGTCTCTCTCTCAATATCTGAAGTACAATTCTCAAATGGTGATCATGATCCTCTCTAGTCTGAGAATATACCAAGATGTCATCAATGAACACAACCACAAACTGATCTAAGTAAGGATGAAAGATCTGGTTCATCAAATCCATGAACACTGCAGGAGCATTAGTCAAACCAAATGGCATTACCAAGAACTCATAGTGACCGTAGCATGTCCTGAAAGCAGTCTTAGGTACATCTGATGCCTTCACCCTTAGCTGATGATAACCTGATCTCAGATCTATCTTCGAGAATACACTAGCTCCTCTCAACTGATCAAACAAATCATCTATCCGAGGCAATGGATACCGATTCTTCACAGTAACTTTGTTAAGTTGTCTGTAATCAATACACAATCTAAGTGATCCATCCTTCTTCTTTACAAACAATACTGGAGCACCCCACGGAGATACACTAGGACGAATAAACCCCTTATCAAGCAATTCCTGAATTTGTATCTTCAACTCTTTCAACTCAGCAGGCGCCATCCGATATGGAGCAATGGATATCGGTGCAGTACCAGGCATAACCTCAATACCAAATTCAACCTCTCTCTCAGGAGGTAAACCAAGCAACTCCTCTGGAAACACATCCGGAAAATCACATACTGTGGGTATATCATGGACACTAGGAGATTCTGACTCTGGAGCAAGTACACAGGCTAAGTAGGCCTCACAACCATGCTGGATCAATCTTCTAGCAGTAGAAGCAGAAATAACATTAGAGAGGTAATCCGACCTCTCACCCACAACTACAATCTCCTCACCAGATGAAGTTTGGAGTGTAATCCTCTTAAGTCTACAATCAATCATAACTCCATGTCTAGATAACCAATCCATACCCAAGATCACATCAAACTCCCGGAAAGGCAACTCTATTAGATCTCCCAGAAACACATGGCCATAGATTACCAATGGACAATCTGTATACACCCGATTAACTACGACACTATGACCTAAGGGATTAGTAACCTCAATACTATGCTCTAACATATCAGCATGCATATTACCCAATCTACCCACATGTATGCATAAATATGAATGAGTAGAGCCAGGATCAATCAAAGCACATACAGAAATATCAAAGAGAGAGAATGTACCAATGATAACGTCTGGGGCATCCTGCTCCTCCCTAATCCGGATAGCATACGCTCTGGCAGGTGCTCTGGACTCAAGTTTTTCCACTGTCTCAGAAACTGGCCTCTGACTCCCAGTGCCTACTGTATCACCACGGCCTCTGCCTCTGCCTCTCGAAACATAAGGAGCCGACCTCCCTACCTGAGGAGCTGCACTAGCCAAAGTCATAGGGCAGTCTCGAAGCAAATGCTCTGTAGACCCACATCGAAAGCATGCCCCAGAAAATCTCCTACAAACCCTGGGATGCTTCTTTCCACACTGAGGACATGTCGGAATATCAATCCATGTAGTGCCTCCACCACTAGCAACAGATGTGGTCTGTGGAGCTGCTCTGCCATAAGTACCCTGGCCATGTCTCTGAATAGGTCTAGACCAGGTCTGTGATGGACCTCTGTGCCTCTTACTACTAGACTGAGTCCCAGAAGTCTGTCCAGATACCATACCCTGAACCCTCTTTTGTTGACCCTGCTGACTCCTTTGCCTCCTAGCCTGCTGCTCATTCCTCACTTCCTCAAGCTCTAAAGCTGCCTTCACTAGGGAAGACAATGATGTATGAGGATGAGCAACCAAATGCATGCGATATTCATCATGCAAGCCTTTCCTGAAGCGCTTGCATCTATCCGATTCAGTAGGAATCATCTCAGTAGCATACCTGCTCAACCGGATGAACTCTCTCTCATATTCAGCCACAGACATTCTGCCCTGTTTCAATGCTAAAAACTCTGCTTTATGTTGGTCAATGTAAAGCTCCCTAATATATTTCTGTCTGAACTCAGAAAGAAAGAAGTCCCAAGTCCTCTGCTCAGCACTAACTGTCCGTGATACAGTATCCCACCACTGGTAAGCTTCCTCTCTCAATAAGGAAGTGGCACAAATCAAACTGTCTACAGGTGAGCACTGCATCTGCTCCAATATCCTCTCCACAGACTGGAGCCAATACTCTGCTGCAGAAGCCACATCATCCTTTCTACCCATAAACTCAACAGCTCCATATTTCCTCAGTCTCTCAATAGGGGGACGAACTGGAACAGGGGCTGGAGCAACTGGAGCCTGGGGAACAGCTCCTGCTGCCTGCCTCAAAGCAGCAACTAACTGCTGAACAAATGTATCCTGGTTAGGCCCAGCAGGACCTGCAGCTGCTTGCCCCACCCTCGAGGCGTGCTCCGCATCAGAACCCACAGCACCACTAGCGGCATCACCACCAGGAATACCACCACTAGGAGGGACATAACTATCCACCTCCTCATCAGACAGATGTTGAGACATCACTCAACTCCTACAAAGACCAAAAGGTTCGCATCAGAGAGAAGTTCCAAACCAAATCAATATGGCATGTATTTAACTTAAATTACTCATACTCTCACTTCAAAATAGATAAAGTCCTATATATGCATATAGTCCTAGAACCGCCTAAACCTATGCTCTGATACCACTAAATGTAACACCCACCGCCCGATCCCAAAAGACCTGACGGTGGATGCCACATTCGGTGCCGGAGGCACCGTCCTAACCTACATATAAACCATACAATCATATTATGAATTAGAAGTGACTTAGTATTCATAAGTTTAGCAAGTAATAATATTTTGTTTTGAAAATGATGTGGGAGAATCCTACAGAAAAACTGCAAGAGTTTCCCCTAAAAATAGAAGTTGCCAAACATATGAATACAAAGCACTCCCAAATTCAAACTCCAAACCCCATCAAACTCCAATAACAACACAAGAGCACTTCTATCATTTCATAACTCCATAGTTCCTCAATAACATTATAATATTCATCACTTCAATACATTAATTTAAATATATCAACTTCTAATGTTCTAACCATTAAATAAGTCCAAGTTTATCTCTCAATATATATACACCAAAATAATTTACAATAACATGCTTAAGTTATAAATGAAATAATACAGTCTCCAAAAATGTAATACTTATACATGCCATAATTTTTAGTTACAGAAAAACACTAAGTAACTACCAAAATATCTCTTCAGCTCTGATGCTACTCTTCAGGTCTTTAAGCAGCAAGCACAATCTCCAACCTGCGCGTGATAAAATCAACGCGCTGAGTATAAAACTCAGTGGTGCTCATAAAACACAACAAACCAATGTTGTGATGACAACATACTTAAAAAAATCATTTATATACATAAAATCACTAAATTTGAACATGTCTTACATATGTACACCAACACATCATGCTTTAAAAATTCATTTGATATCATAAATATATTGTGGTAAACTAAGAGTTATTAACATAATGTGATCTCATTTATTTCACTTCCTTAAAAATATTGTATAAGGGCTCACATACACTTAGGAGAAAAAGAAGCAGATAAGTTTTCATAGCTTATTCATAATGGCCTTAGGTCGCCAACCTTTTCATAACATATAGAGCGCGTCCGCCCTAACATAAGACACCCACGTGCCTAGCATATGATGATAGCTTCTTATCATAATGGCATCAAATGCCGAGCATGCTCATCATACATAATAAAATCAAATCATGCATCAAATCCACACCAAGTATATTAGAGCCCAAAAACATTTCTCATAAAATTCATGTTCTTTAGTCTTCTCATAATAAAAACTTAATTTAAACTTAAGTAATTCATAAAAATTCTCATACTTAAACAAAATGACTTAACATAGAAAATTTCCAGCATAAAAATAACATGGACCTTTGCTGTGTTTTTAAAACATAACCGGAGCTATGGGTCTCCAAATTAAATGAAATTAGAGTCGTTAGAAAGCTAAGACAAAATCCTACAAATGTTATGAAGGGATCACAGCCCAGATCAATATGGAAGATAACAAAACAAAGCTAGGAACACAGACTGACAGACCAGACCTGATTCAGTAGAACCAAGTCCATTGTTTCTTGAATTCCTACTAAACCCCACACTCAAATTAAACCAATTCAGAACGAGAGAATTCTCAAGACACAGGGCAACAACTTTTATGAAGAACTCAGAACCTAATCTTGTCATTATAGTGGTCAAAATGGGCACTAAAGTCAGTGATGCATGTGGCCCGACACAAACAGAGTCAGTTTGGGTATTTCAGCCATAAGTTGAGTTATATATCTCCAAATTGGACACAAGAGGATGGGTTGGAAAGCTAAGAGATAGACCTACAACTTTTATGAAGAACTCAGACACAAATGGAAATTAGAAAGGATTGAAAAATGGTCCTAAAGCTCACTCAAAATCACGTTTTTCCCAAATTCAGTTTACTTTAGCCATGAAAGGAACATGAACCACAAAGATACAAGGTAGAAATGTCTACCACAACATAAATACTCATCAAACATCATCCAAGAGCATGTAATGGCAACCAAAATTCAACAAATCAATCATTTCATACAAAATCTCAAAATATACACATAATAGCATAAAGGCACAAAATCAAAATTTTGAATAAGGTAAGTGTGTTTATGAACACTAACCTTCAAAACAAGCTTTAACAAGCTTTAATCAAAGCTTCTCAAGCTTTGGTCTTGCTTTTATCCTTATTAGAAGGTTCTCCACCCTCTACATGGAAGAAACTCAAAATCAAACAAAGAAAACACATAAAAGAAGTAATTGGAGCATGATTAAGCATGTAGATGCTAAAAGCCAACTCTAAATCCAAAAATAATTCACTTATCATAAAATCACTTACTTGACCCAAGTAGGAAAATCACCAAATTCCTTGAAATTAGTCACCAAAGATTACTTCTCTAGCTTCACTCTCTAAGATTTATGCCTTAAATCAAGTTGGATGGGTGTTTACTAAGTAGGAATTGAAGAAAATGAAGAAGAAGAAGAAGAAGAAGAAGAAGAAGGAGAAGAAAGAAACGTGTATGGAGAAGAAGAAGGCAAAAGTTGGTGCTCAATAATTGATAGTTGCTTTATTAAAGCAACTAAGGGGGTATTTTGGTCTTTTCTCCAAATTGGAGGGTATTTTGGTCTTCTCTCCAAATATTCTCCAATTAAATTCCTTCAAAATATTATTTATCTCCACAAAACTCTCTAATTTATTCCATAAAAATAATTCCTTAAATTTCCTCCATAAAAATAATTGCTCAAATTTCCTTACTTAATATAGCACCATAATGCACTATTCACTAATTATCTAAATTCTCCAAAAATATTCCTTACTTACTTTCTACCCATAAAAACCATGCATACATGCTCCAAAAATGTTAAATAAAATATAAAACATAAATAGTAATTTTTCGGACCAAAATAATACCAACTTCCGGACCGGTGGTACTATTCACAGACTGGTAAACTACTATGAAAACACAAGAAAAATGGGGCGTTACAAAGATCGTCTTCTCATTTCTTCCGTTACAGGGGCCTTGATCCGAGGAGGGAGGCAAAAAAAAAAAAAAAGTTGTTCTAATATTAACAACATGCAAGCTCTCCCAAGAATATCTGTCACAGACCTTCAAAGATTATGGACAAGAAACCCTCAGGAGTTTAATATCAAAACAATATTATAAGATGAGCTTTGTGCTCTTCATGGATGCTTGTTAAACCTAAGGTCCTCTTTTTCATTAGCAGATTCCTTTCCTCTTTCTGAACTGCTCTTGATGATACCCTGATCTTCTAGTAGCTCTCTACCTTCAAACCCTAAAGCTGAAACTCCACCTTAAAGAAGTAATGCGAGTTCTCTGCACCAGGATGATGAGATACTTTTAGAGACCTTAAAATAAATGACAAGGATTACAAGAACCTTAACCTACCTCCAAATCAAAATTCTAAATAAGTCACTGGTTTTCGTGGTATAGGGTAATGCAAGGTAAGTAAGTGTCTGGACAGGTATATATCTGTAACGTGTCGGGCTATGCGTCAGTTGAATAAGAAGTTTAAGCTGTTATGCCTCCTTTAAGTATATTAGTGTGCTTTATTGTGTGATGATGATGTAGATCATGATTGTTGGGTATTAAAATTGATAACACTCAAGGATATGTTAATTTATGAATTCAGGAAACTAATTGTAAGGCCATTGTGAGAAATAGTGGCCCACAAAGCTATAACATGGTGAAGCATGTAAAAAAAGTGTTGAACAGAAGACGCTTATTCTATAGGATAAAGAGGCATTGAATAGGTAACAATTAAAGTTGTTTTATTAATATCTAGAAAAATGGATCCTTAAGGAGGGAAGAACTCTTAATAATTAAGGATTAAATCCAAGTTGGACTATTAATTTTTGCATCTTCATGATGGGACTAAAATCGACTATTGACGATTTGGAACCTAGTCTTATTATCACGCCAACTATAGGAATACAGAAAACAAAGCAATGAACCCTCATAAATGATGATATTATAATGACCTTAACCATAAAACTTTGCTCTCTAAATGGTTCTTCAAGTAAACTAAACATTTCCACCTCACGTATGATATCTCCCTTACAACACTAGTGCCTCAATTTTCATCAATCTAGTTTCAATCGAACACTAGGGGAAGTACTTCTCTATCTCGTCGAGACAAGATAACGGAGGACATTAAATAGATGCTAGTAGTAAGTAAAAGAACTAAGCTATGTTCCCTGATTGACATTCCTTTCAAATGGTATGCTTATGAGAATAAAGAAGGTATATTACCAGAAAAAGAATCACAACTATCTTATAAAAAGGGGAATATGTATCGTCGTAATAGTGACGGTTGTTATGATTATTGTGGGTAAAGATGAGTGTTATTTTAGTTGTGCCGTTTATGATTTAGTAATGATGAAAAAAAATTTCCTTTTATGCCTATCTCTATCCTGATAAGGTTGAAACCAAAGCTTGGTGCAAACAAATGAATTCTTGTCTTACACCTTCGAGCTATATATATATATATATATATATATATATATATATATACTCGTCTAATTTTGGTCATTGAATAAATAAAATTTTGATAAATAATTAAATGGTCTCCTTTGTTTTGTTTTAGTTGTTCCTTTGCCCTATTATCTAATACCAACACAAATTCTTCCAATGGTATCTGTTACTATAACCTTACTTTCTAGTGAGGCATGTATATCATTGAGATATATAATAATAGTATATGAATTAATTTCACATTGAACTTTGTTTAACATTAAGCATATTGCGTTAGTGTTAACCAAGTTGGAAATGGCTAAAGGAAAGTTATTATAAGGATGGAAAGCCCTAAAAACATGCAAGTTGGCACACTAATAAGAACTAAGATTTATAGTCTAAGGGAAAGACATGACTTAATCTGTTAGCCACATTTCAAGATTCTAGTGTTCATGTAGTACAGTAAGGTAGTTCTCTCTCCTCAATAATGTAACAAAGTTTGAAATTCGAGGACAAATTTCCTTAAGGGGAAGATTGAAATGACCTAATCTTTTATTTTCAAAAGATTTCGAATAAAAATTAAATTAGAAATTTAAACAATATTATAATATTAAATTATTAGCAAAAAGGAAATCGGTTGAATTATAAACTGAATTGGAAACCATCTAAATCGAGCCGAATCGCTTAAAAGACCAAAGCAAAAATTTCTAGAAGTCGATTTGAACCAAACCCATTTGGTTTGGATCAAATCAGATTATATACTTAAAAACAAAACGCAAAACCCTCATGCTCTCCTCTCCCCATTATCGACAACACTCGCTTCCCCCTCCTTCCCATTCTCTAGCCATTTGGCCTTGAATTTAGATGATGCTATAGTCTAAATCCATCTTCTCAACGAGAGGAGCTCTGTTGTAGCCTCAAATTATGCGATTGAGATCGTGGATGGGAGAAATCGAGTTCAGAACATTTCGGTATCGCAGCGATACGTTTTTCGGTGATTCTAGCCGACGCCGGTGAAGACAATCTACAAGGAGACCTTCGATCAAATCCTCTCTTCTAGGTGAGCTTTTCCCCTCCACCAATTCCAGTGATGAAGCTTGGATGACGGAACCGCCATGGATGGTAGTGGCGAAGCCACTGTCAAGGACATTTTCAGCCAAATAAGACATATCCAGTCTAAATTAGTCACAGATTCTGAGTCCCCATGAGATTTCGAGCATTTTGGTGCATATGTTGCTCAACTCCGGCAATAATCGATTTTCTGCCACTGTGTAAAGCGACCGCCTGTGGCATTCTGGTGACGGGACTGCGAGACTCCAGCAAAGCCATAGGAGACAGAATTCATATCCCGATTTGTGTAATGTGATGGTGTTAACGAAATTTCTATCAATGAGCCCTAAGGCTTCGATAATAAATTTCCGATAATATTTGGTTTAGATTGTATGGATCTAATTTCATTATTTCGATTTAGTTGAGCTAGATGTATAACTAAAACAGAAATTTATTAAACTGTTGGCTTAGCTGAGTTAGTTGATGGATTCACTTAAATCGAAGGGAAAGTTAGATTAATATCTGATATCTAGATATCTAGTTACTGTTTTGGTGAGTATGCACTTATTAAAATGTTATATAAATAATGAAGGATAGGTTTTGATTAAAGTTAATGCCCTGGATGGGCTGTATATTGAATCAAAGTGATTGACAGCTATCCCAATTTATAAGAGAGATGCTGTTGGATTTTCAATAAAATGCTTAATAACAAATTAAAATAATTATATTGTTGAAGTGAAGTGACTAATAAAATTACTAGTACTCATATTACCAATATAAGTATTATTATTATTATTATTATTATTAATACCCTTAAGCATTAATTGCCAAGAGAACCATAAAACTGATTATGTATCAATTAGAGTAAATAAGTAGAAGAAAGAATTATAGTTGTGTAGCTAATAAACTAAATAAGCGAGCATAACGGCTATGATTAGCTAATGAATAAGAATTAAATTTCTTAAAGTAAATTTCTTACTTAAAATTCTCTTTCTACATGCTTATAAGGTTCCAGAATGACCAAACAAAAGTTGGAAGGAAGCAGTAATAAAGATAGTCCTGTTAAGGACAATAAAGAATTGTGAGTGGAGTTAGATAATCTGCATCGCTCATGCATTTTACATTCATGCATATATGAATAATATGATATCTACGTGAAGCACGCATACATTTAGAAATACCATATAGCTAGTATGCTATGAGCCACGTTGAATATATATATGTAACATCCTAGTGAGTTGAGTTGAGTCATTTCATAGAAGTAAGTTGAGTTGGGTTGAATCAAACCTTGTTGGGGTAGAATGAGAGTATAAGTGGACTTATGTGAATGTAAAGTTTGGACTTGGTTGCATCAAAACATACAGCTTGGGTATGAAGTTGTAGCCTTTGTACACTTGAGGTACCAATTAGATATGTTACATAGCCAACTCACTTCTTCTAGAGACTACCCGTTCTTATCAGTTCACTTTCCTATTTTCATGTTTATCATTCTCTTCTTACTTGTCCCGCCCATTTTCTTTCCATTGTCAACATAGTTAAGCTTTAAGTCAACTTCAAGTAAGTAGAATTCCTTGAAGTGTGATGTTATTTCCTATTTCATTGAGTTATATTGGAGATGAGTTATGAGAATTCTTGTGTATAGGAGAAGAAAGTTCAAAAGTTGCAGAAAAGAGAAGCTGAAACAGAGTTCAAGCTTTTGACGTCAAGGTTTGATATCTCATGTTGTTTATTAGTTTCTTTGCATGTAAATTGTGTGGTGTTGCTAGTGAGATGATATGTTGCTTATTGTTGAGTGAGAAGATTGGATATGATGTGAAAACAGGGGATGACTATATGAAGTGGAAACATAGTTTGCTGGAAATTTTACCAACAACTTCATCTTGATTTTGAACCCTTTTAATGATGGAATTAGGAATTGTCATAGAAGAGTTATTTGTTCCTTTCTGTGTTAGCTTGACACGCGTTTTTGAATCACTCAATTTGGAATTAGCTATTGAGAGTTATGGCCAAAAGAATACAGACTGCACAGAATCACGTCGCGCGCTCGCGCATGCTGGAAAGCACGTCGCGCTCGCAACTTCCCATTGCGCGCTCGCGACTTATGCTGTGACACTCTTTTGCCTTTCATTTGCCATGTAATTACATTCCTTTGCTCAACATGCATGCATCCAATCATTTTTCAACAAAAATACAACCTAAGAACATGGATTAAAACAACATACAAGCATTTATATGATGTGAAATCAAATCAACATGATGAACTATGAAGTTATGCAACCATTTATGTATTATGGTGTTATATTATTGACATGTACATAATAAGCTCCATTGAGGTTAGGTAGAAACCATGTAGATAAGGCTATGTCGCGACATAGAATAGCAGATCTGCGCCCCATACAGTTTGGAACTCCGGCTACAGGCCGTTGAGTGGATATGATTATACAGGCCATAGCAGCCAAGCATACAGTTTTCATACAGTTTCATACAGTTTATCTTATCACTTCGGTTTCACTATAACCTTATGGAGCCATACAGATATCTTGACATAACATTGCATGAATCATACAGTATACTATACAGCAAGAAAGATCATCAAGGTAAAATGAAAATATCATGATATGTGTGCTTACATTCCATATGTAAGTACATGTTTATTTCTACATATGTATGTGCTTATCTGTTTCTATGTTTCTTTATTCATTATGATATTCACTGAGTTTAATCAAAGTTGCAGAGTTCATACAGCATAAAGAACATCAGGTAAGATCATGAAGGTATAATGTTATATATGCTCATATGTTTATTTATTTAATTCTTAAGGAGCCATACAGTCATGAGTTGTTATTAATCATAACTTATCTGATGTGACTAAAAGTGCATAAGTCATACAGCATAATGAATAGCAAGTAAGACAATGAACATATACGGTTATGTATTCTTACATATTTATTGATTTCATGCGTACAACACAATGAACAGCAGGTAAGACCATGGTTCATGTAAAGGAGTTATGAGAGAAATAGATTAATTATGTTTATGAGTTAGAAGTTTATTCGTTGCTACAAAGAGACTTTCATGTTGAAATTTACTGATTCTATGAGTATCAATGCCTTATGAAATTGGTATTTGACGTTAGTTGCCATCGCACTTTGTTTAGTATGTGAAGTATAAGAACCACTGAGTTTTATACTCAGCGCGTCGATTTTATCACGCGCAGGTTGAAGATCGTGATTGTTACTTGAAGACTTAAGGAGTACGTTCAAAGCAGAAGTGACTCACTTGGTCATAGTAAATTGAGAGTTGTAATATTAAAAATTATGGCATGT